>NW_004955585.1:443699-496719 GCF_000276665.1 Chinchilla lanigera
TTTGCCGCTGAGCTAAATCCCCAGCCCCTGTATTTTGTATTTTTTAAGGGAAGAACCTAAATTCCCTTTGTATATTGTTACTGTATGTGAACAGGGACTGAGTCCCTAGGACACTAGCAATCCATCACCTGGAACAATCCAGGAGGAGCTGCAAACTGTTCAATTTCTCACCAGGAGAAATTGAGATACTTCCCACTATTCCTCATCCAAATCCCTAACTTTGAAAATCATAAAAATCTTAAGAAAATCTTTGATATTAGCTGGGCATGGTCGTGCATGCCTGTAACCCCAGCATTTAGGAGGCTGAGGCAGGCATTTAGTAAATTTGTGCCCAGCCTGAGTAATCTGGTGACTTAGCAAGACCCTGTCTCAAAAAAGTGAAAAGAAAAAAAAGGAGCTGGTACTGTCTCTAGATGCATCCATTTACCTATAATAGCCTTGAGTTTATCTTTCTTTATAGCTGAGTAATATTCCATTATATAAAAATACCACGTTTTTTATTCATTCCTCAGTTGATGGGATTTAGGGTTGTTTCCACGATTTATCAGTTACAAATTGCACTGCTATAAATATGGGTGCACATATATCACTGCCTTATGATGTTTTTAGTTCTTCTGGAAAAATACCCAAAAGGGGAATAGCTGGGATGAATGGTACCTCTAGTCTTAGTTTACTGAGGAATCTGTAGACTGATCCCCACAGTGACTGCACCAGTCTACACTTCCACCAACAGTGGAGAAGGATTCCTTTTTCCCCACAGCCACCACAGCTTTTGTCATTGGTTTATTTCTTGATGATAGCCATTCTTTCTGGGGTGAGATGTAATCTCAGCATTGTCTTACTTTGTATTTCTCGAATGATGAGCTGGTACTGTATCAAAAATGTAAAAAGAAAACATAGAGTGGAGGATATAGCTTTTTGTGAAAGCCCTGGGTTCAATCCCTACTACTGCAAAGAAGAAGAAAAAGAAGAGGAGGAGGAGGAGGAGGAGAAAACAAAGCAAAAAACAAACAAAACTCCAAACCTTGAATTTTGACAAGATTTATAATGGAAGTTCAAATAAATCTTATTCAGTTCTTAGAGCGAAAGAGTTCCTTAGTCAATTTGTACCTTTTTTCCTGCAAAATCATTCTTTCAAAAGCCTGTTTAAAAATACTTCTTCACCATTTTCATGGGAGAGTATTTACAGTAACTACTTAAATCTCTTTCATAAGAAGAAATACTAATGTGTTACCCTTATGAGAATTCGAATAAAAAATGATCCAATTTTTCACACTGGCATTTGGTAGCACTTTGAGCTCTCCTGAGATCAACCTGTCATTGATTTCCACATGGAAAAAAAATACGATGCAAAAAATTCATATAGGTTTTTGGCAAGCAGTAGGTACCCAGTTACTACTCATTGAATCAAATTCAAATAGAATTTAGAAGCCATTACAAAGCAAACAGCATGTAACCCACAAAGGCATGTGACATGATTGAAGTATTTATTTGAGAAACTATGACTTATTCCTTGCAATTCTCTTGTATATCATCAGTATAGATGGATATACAATGGGAAATTCTGTGGCATGTGTTGCCAGTTGGCTGGTTTGCTTTGGCCAAGAAGGCATCTGTGGGACTGTTTATTTGTTAGGCGGAGCTTGATTCAAGTAGTCTGCCTGGAGGTGAACCGTGATCCTTAGACACTTTTACTTTTGGCAGGAAACCAGCAAGCTTCCATTCAGGCTTTCATCCTTATTGCGGATCTTTTTTTATTCTTCCTTCTTATACCTCATCCAAGGAATCACTGTAATTGTTCTCCCAAGTACCAGCTGATATTTTCAGCCTTCTGTCTCTTTGCCCAAGGGAAAAATTCTGATTTCCTCTTTTCTATTTGGCAAATGTCAAAGGAAAAAGACTGGCTACACGATGTATTCCTTTCAGCTGCGTGAATGAACATCCTGTATTCTTTCCCAATCAAAGAGAAGATTTAACTGGCTAAAACTTAATTAGCCTATGCTCAGTGAGTTTTTCCTATTATTTCCCCATTGCTTCTCCTTTGTTTGTTCCTTTTTCTCTTCAAAGAATTCCGATTTTATGCATTTAAAATTCCATGAGCTTCATATGTTTGAATATCACGATTATTTCTAAACCTTTACTCTAGGTTCAGGGATAGTTTTCTGAATTCCTTATAGATTTGGCTTTCTGCAATAGTATATCTGCTACTCACTGCCATAATGGTACTTTTTTCCTTCTGCAGTTGTGCTTTTTATGTAAAAGTGATCTTGTCTGAGTTCATGTTGTTTTGTTATCATCTATGAAAGTTCTCCCAAAACTTTTGGAAAATACAAGATGGAATTATTCTAATATTTTCCCCAGTTTCATCATACAAGTCTATTTCATGGAGAGAAATCTGCCCTTATTCCTTGGAGCAGTCTCTTTATACCAGACTCTTGGATGTTTTCAAGTGTCTGATAAGTTGTTCTGTTTAAGTTCTGCTCGTTGGGATGGGTTTCAGTACAAATGATTTTATTTCTATTAAGAAAAGTGTCGCTTTACATTTCCATAGTTTTATTTTGCTACAGAAGCTGTCAAACTGATAGTAAACAAATGCGGAGCTGATGCTCAGGGCATAACAATTTCTCTATTTGTGGCGGCAGCATAAGTTATCTCAAAGACTATCCCCTTTCCAACTTGTCAGCACTGCCTCTTCTGAGGCTGTTACACACTACCTGTCTTTTTAGCACAATACCCCTAATGAGAGGACTAAAGCAGACCAATGGGCACCCTTGCTTCCCCTTAGCAGCCTGGTCCTATAGGCCTAGGGCCTGCCTTCACTCTTTCTCTGTGTGTGGGGATATGGGGAGGCTCTGCTTATAGATGACATCCATTTCTCAAGTTTCCCACTCAGTTTTTCAGTTATGTGTAGAAAAATAACGGTAATATTTACTTTGTTCCTCTTGCTCAGAACACCTCTTTCTGAACACCCCCCCCCCATTTCTTGCCTATTGATGGGATCCTTCTGGTTTCCAAATTGGTCTTAAATTTTCCTCTGTTCACATTTCTGTGATCATTTCTGTCAATAAGAATGTTCAGTGTAGAAAAGCTTTTTCATAGTGAACCATTGAAAACTACCCTCAGATTTAAGTAAAATACAAAACTATTTGCCCTAATGTAAATCCATATTTATTACTAAGTAGAAAAGGTACATGACAGTATTTATTGGACAGCACAATTTTCATCTAATTTTTTCAATTGTAGAGGAACACAGTAAGGTCTTGAGGTCTGATGAAGTCATTCTAGAATGTAAGCTTTGAAAAATATTCATTCGTTTTTCATCCCATGTCCTGTGGAACAGCCAGTATCTTCCTAACATTTCTGTAAATTCCTGATACTTAATGCTTTCCTGCTTACTTGTGATTCTGAGTGCCCACTTCTTTTAACCTTGTGTGCTTTAATTCTCTTGCCCAAATGTGCTCCCTTTTCCTTTATTTCCCTGAAACCATTTCTTTATCTATTCAACACATACTGTTAAATTTACACAGTTTCTTGTTGTTGAGAAGGAAGTACATGCATTTGCATTTCCACCCAAGGCATTTATATGCATTACTCACGATGATGTGGGTGAATGCTGGAGAGCCACTGTTGACATTCTTTTTCTTTAAATTTCTCTGGGTAGTCTATCTCAGGGAATTCCTTACAGACATCTTTCCTTAGAGATGCCACTCTTCTACAGGCTGACAGCTTTCAGTTCTTTCATTTCCCTCTCTTTCTCTTTCTCTTTCTCCTTCTCCTTCTCTTTCTCTCTCTCTCTCTCTCTCTCTCTCTCTCTCTCTCTCTCTCTGATTCACCCTCACTCCTCTCTCCTCTCTTCTTTCTTTTCTTTCCCCTCTCTTTCACCTTCTCCTCTCCTCTCAAGGAAATCCTTGTGCTATCTTTGTTTTCCCTCTTCAATTTCATTATTTATTTCAGTTCCTTTCTCTGATCACATGCATGGATGCATGAGGCTTCATCCTTCTCTTCTCCAAGTGTTCGTAAGGCAATTACCTAATCAAACATATTCCATTTCCAAAAAGAACTATGTTTAGTGTCTGCGGTTAAAGTAGTTGACCTTACTAATTACATGTGGGCCTATGGAGATGTATAGATAGACCCATCCAAAAGAATGGTATTCTCTTGGAGCTGTATGATTAGAAACTGCATTAGCCCATATTTTATTATTGGGGGTCTGCATTTTCTGTTTTCAGAAATGCATATCATTTAACAATCTTTAAAAGCAAACAAAAAATTTCACCAAAACCCTCAACCTCTCCAGCTTATCTAATTGCAAATAGAACATAATCAATCATAACTTTTCTTTTCAGGTTATAAAAGTTTTCTTGACAGAGATCTCACTTAGAAATGGAAGAAGTTTCTGAAAAGGGAGGTGTACTTCTTATCTTAACACTCCATTTTAAACTATATTTTCAAAAGCATATTTTGAATAAAGGATATAGTGTATATTTTCAAACCAATTTTAATAGGATAAATATAATTTTATACAATCACTTCACATATATACATATTATTCTGTAGAAAAAAGTAGACTAAAACATGCGGTTTAGGTTTGCAGATAAAGATTTACTTTGTTTTCCTGAATGATTTTAATTTTTGCAATTAGGTTGATGCATTGCTATTATTTGAAAAATTTGAAAAAAAACCCACAAATACACAAAACATACAGCAAAAAGATTTTCCAGAGTCGTGTAAATTTATTTTCAATTAGAAAATTCTCTTCATGGTTGATTTGAGAAAAATCACGGTTGATGTGTCACACATTAGTGCTTTAGCACAGCATGATTGAGGCAGGACAGTTAAGAGATTCTGCTTCTAAGTAGTTACACGAGCTTAGGGAAATCATTCCATCTAATATATATTTTATAATCTGCAAAATGAAAAACTGGAACTATGCTGTGATGTGTAACTCCCAGCTCCAACATTTTTGTTACTCCATTAAACATTAAGTAAAGCATCCAAAATGAAGAGAGAGTGTTGTGGGAGTAGACATGTAAAAACCAGATTCTGCGAGTAGGAAATAGGATTTGTTTCACTCAGAGAAATCATTGAGTGCCCAGAACTTCTTGGACGGCCCTGCAATATACACTGTGCAGAGCTCACACCATTCTAACTTCCTTTGCCAAATATTTTCTATACACTTAATGATTTTTTCTTATGCATTACTTCCTGATAGTGACCAAGTTGCAAACCAAAACTGCCTTAAGGACATGTCAGGAACTTTGCAAAGTCATAGAGCATCTTTCAGATCAATTTGAAAATCATTATGATCCTTTAATTCTTGAAACAATAGCCCTTGTGACCTGAAAGGGTGCCATTTCTCTCTAAGTACCTAGATTAAACACACAATATCTGGCTCCTCTTACACCCAAATTAAAACAAATGTTTTGTATAGAGTGTCATTTTATGAACATAACATAAGACACAAAAATATAGGGCTCTAATCAAAGGGAAATAAGGCTATAGAAATCTTCTTTCAGGAAGATGCCACTGTCTTTATTTGAAATTGCAGAGTTCCTCAAAAATAGTGAAGGCAATAGTTTTACAAGTTGCCTACTATTCTGGCCAACTGAAACCCAGAACACTCCCCTACTCAGGAAAGAGAAAGAAGCTCTTAAGATAAATGATGATAGATCTTTATTGAGTCCAGTTTTGTTCTTGTTGCTTTATTCTTAGTTCTTTAAACTAGATGCCCCCTATTGCTTCACTGTGAGATCTTCAGGACATTTTAAAAATTCTACCAATTTTTCTTTGTTCCAAGTGTGCTCAAAGTATCTAAATCATGATGCCCTCATTCTGTCATGTTTGTTCTAAATGCATATTCATATACAGGCTTATTTTATTATTTAAAATATGCAGATATCTCCCAGTGTCCAGTCCCTAATCTAAATGATCCTTAACTGTGTCAAGCCTGGAATTCATTAGTTTTATATTTCTTATGCTAATTTCTGTGGCTTTTCCAGTTACTTTCAATGGAGATCTGTTTTATTAGCTTAATAACACTCCTATCTTCCCATGCTAACGGGGGTTTTCATAAAAAATCTGAAGATTTTATATAGGGCCGAATAAAGAAGAAATAATTGAATGATAGGGCTGATAAATGGGACCTCTGGAGGTACCAGCTGCTGTAATCCCATCAAGTCCAAGACGCATAGTGGCTCTGGCCCCAAGTGCTATACGGCTCAGCAATGGACAGGTAAGTATCAAGGCGGTCATCCGCACATGACCTGAGAGTCGAGAGAGAATGCAGGCAAACTCACTATTTAAGACAACATTTCAAGGGGCTGACCTACCAAATCAGGGACAGTGACTAATGTGTTCTATAGACAGAAACAAAACAGATGAACAGCTATTCCCAAAGGTTAGATGCCATCCATTGAACTCCATTAAGCAATCAAATACCAGATGACTCAGAGTCACACTGTTCTTATGTTGGGAAAACTTCCACTCCACCCACCTCATCCATTAATGCCTCACCCCCTCAGCAAGGAAGATCTCTAACCTGAGAGAATATGCAGTCATAAGGAGGATGCTAATTATTAGAGGTCTAACTTGAGCAGCGCTCTAATAGGCACAATTTTAATGATTCTTCTCCAGGGAAGAACACATTATACAAGAGAGCTCTGGAAGTGGCTCTGAGGGCATGCTGTGGCTGAGGAGTTTAATGAAATGTTCTTTAAGATTCACAACACCTTACAGTGACCATGGAGGACTCAAGAAAACACTTGAGGGCTCATGAATCTTGGAGGTGCTACAGTGACCTGTTTATTTTTGGTGTTTGTTTTTCAAAATTATGGCAATATATGCACCATGTAAAATTCACCATCTTAGCCGTATGATCGTGTACCATTTTGACCATTCAGTGACATTTAGTACGTGTACATTGTTGTACTATCATCATCACCATCCACTCGCAGAATTCTTTTCATCTCTGTATCCAACACAAAATTCCTCCTTTCTCCTCCCACACAGCTACCTTACTACTTACTTTCTGTCCCTATGAATTTGAATACACTAAGTAATTCAAATAAGCAGAGCTGTGCAGTGTTTATCTTTTGTGACTGACTAATTTTACTTAGCATACCATCGTCAAGTTCCATTTCCATTGAAGCATGTGTCAGAATTTCTTTCCTTTTTCAGACAATAATATTTCATTTTATTTATATGTCACATTTTCTTTGTCATTTCATTAGCCCAAGGATGTTTAGGAAAAAGTGGCCAATTTCTGAATTACAATCAGATAATTCCTCTACACAATCTTGAACTAGATTGTGATAGAATAGCTCTTGGGACATGACAGTTCGGCCTTCCGAGAAAACAACGAACGTGACAAAAATGTCACATGGCATAATTTCTGTTTGTGTGGAAGTAGAGATGCAGTATCCATTCAATGCATTTGGTTGATCTCTTGTGGTTTAGACAATAAGTATTTTGTTGTAATGCTGAGAATCAAACGCAGGGCCATGCATGTGCTAAGTAGGCACCCTGCCTCTGAGCTACAGCCTATTTGGTCAGCTTTCTGTCATGGGGACACAATACCTGATACCTGCAACTTGAAGGATGAGAGGTTTATTTTTGACTTGTAGTTTCGGAGGTTTCAGTCCATAGTTTGCTGGCTCCAAGGCAGGAACACCATGGCAGAAGGCATGGTGGGGCAAAGCTTTCACCTCATGGTGGCCAGGAAGTACAGTAGAAGCAGGAAGAGCCAGGGAGAGAGGAAGGGACCAGGGGCAGGAATACATCCTCCCAGGTCACGCCACCCAGTGACACACCTCCTGCAACTGGGTCCTACCTCCTGAGAGCACGTTCAGCTATGGACTCATCAATGGATGAATCCACTGAGAAGTGTAGTGACCCCAAGGTCAATCATCTTCCAAAAGCCCTACCTCTGGACACATGAGACTTTTGGGGGATATTTTAGATCCAAACCATAACCCCAACACCAAGAACATCTTTTTCTCATTACAACAATAGCAAGTTACTAGTTCAAGCAAATAAAATTCTAACTGGCTATGCCTCTTTGAAAACACTGGACATCCTTAGTAATTTCATGCTTCTGATTAAATTCCATGGGATCACATAAAAGTTCATTTTCTAAAGATGTGTAAAATTCTATAAAATTTTAATGTACTATGAGTGAGAAGTGGTACTTTCATAATAGTAAAATGCATGTCTTATAATTTGTGAAGTTCTTAGAAAGATCTTTAAAAAGCTTTAAGGATACCAATGCAACTAACAAATTCATAACAGGACAGGGCAAGTATTATCCGCCTACTGCTATATCATGGTCTGGCACCAGAGGCGCTCCCCTGAACCCTTTTGTTGTTTTCTCTCTTGTGGATATTTCTAGCTCTGCTTTTAAAGTCAGCTTCCCCCTGTTGCTTTCATCCTCAGTCACTCCTTCCTTGCCCATATCTCAGCCTGCCCTGAAACACTGGATCGCTTCATAAGCAGTGCTCAGCCGTGCTAATGACTCTGAGAGAAAAAGCATTTGGGGATGGAATATGACAGCCAGCTAAAAGATCCTGAGACTCCCTCACCCATACACATAGATTCATCAGAATTTCCCCAAAACACATTAGGTTATGATGAAGGATCGGTAACAAAGAACACACAGATGGAATGTTCTTGCTAATAAAAGCAAATTTTAAATAGCTGTTTTGTTCTTAAGAAGATTAATTGCTGGTTTGAATTTTAAGGCATTCACCGTACTAAATTATGCAAACAGATAGTGGTGATATAAATTCCACCCTACTACAGATAAATGTCTAAAGAATGAATGTTTGCAAGGAGGGTTTTTCTTGGCTTCTTTCTTCCTTGAGCCTCATAGATGTTTGGATTTCTTCATGGTCTTAACTGCAGTCTATACTTAAATTTTGCTCACTCCAAATCTATGTTGATAATTGATGTGAAAACAAATATAAGTAGCACTACAATATTTCCCTATACTTCCCATAGCTGCTGATTTTGGTTGCAGCCAAATAGATATGGCTACATTCATTGAAGGCTAAACCCCTAAAATACTAGCTGTTCAAATAAAAAAAGAACTGCTACTGAGATAAGCATCTCTCTCTCTTTTCTCCCTCCCTCCATTCTTCCCTCCCTTCCTCTATCCCCTTCTGCCTGTGTCTCTCTCCTTTACACACACACACTCACGCACACACACACACACACAGATGGGGTGCTCCTTTCCACCTAAGTTGGACAATTTTATGCAATTCTTTGCTCTGCAGTTCATAAATAACTAGAACACTAATACCTACATCGCTACTTCCCTTTTAAAATGACCTGTACTCCAGGAAAGAGAATTTGATGAATGTAAAAATCACTTCCTGGAAATGAGATGAGCCATTTTCATAATGAATATGATTTCATGCACCTAGCTTTTAAGGAAGCAATTTACTTGCCTAGTTGCTAAATTGAAGATTATTGTGGTGATAAGAAAATGAATGGTTAATATGTATGGCCATTTATAAAATCTATTCCATATTGGTACGTCTGAAGCATAACCTAGAAAATTTTATTGTATAGATGAAAATCTTAAAGGTGAGCTATAATTGAATTGAGATCTAAACCCATAGACAAGTATTTAAATTTAAATTAGTCATTTATCAGTAGTATTGAGCATACCAAAAAGTTAGCTACAAGTGTTGCATTTACCTTTAAAAAGTGACTTTAAAATTATATTTCTGAGCAAAAAAGGATTTATTTAAATTATTAATGATGATATTCATCTTCATAAAATAAAGCACATGCAAACATGTGTTTGTCTTTCTGAGACCAAATCAGTGAAAACCATGCTTATTTACTTGCTACAGCAAGTATGACCTATAGCTTTATAAGCAGACCAAGATGAATGGTAGGAGTATCTGTAACAAAGATATTAAGGCATCGATTTGGGAAGACATGTCAAGTTTCTGATTTTATCTCCAAAGTATCTCTGCACATGAACATCAGTAAATAGATTAAGTGCAATGAAGTGGGGTAAGTCTCCTCCGACTTCCATGCGGCACGGAAACTGGAAATCACGAGCAGCTCAGGAACTGGAAAAGAGAGTCCCTGTAGCTGGATGGCTTTCACTTTGTTGACTTCAAATGCCATAAACTATCGAGAAAGGAAAACTTCTGGGAGTTGAGTTGCTCCCATGAGTCTGAACTAGCACAATAGATCCCTAGCTGGCCTTTCTTAGAAATCAAACTATTGTTCTTGACTTTGAAAATAGAAAGCTTACATGAACGTTTGGAAAATACATCTTTGTGTGGTGGGATTTGGACTTGTTGCCAATTCTACCACATTGCGTAACTTTTCTGGGCTGAGATTTGAAGGATTTAAAAATACCTTTTTGCATTTATTTACCTTTCTTCAGTTCTCTTATATAGTCTGATACTACATATTGAAAGATAAGTAACACTATATAAAATATGATTTGGTAGTTTAAATCAAAACAGATAAAAGGAAAACAGAGACAAAATGACCCTGGCCTGAAGCAAAATGATACACCTTGATTTTCTAACATCTAAACATGAATGAATTGTCCCTAAGCACATTAGTAGCCACTAGCAAAAGAGAAATTCTATGTGCAGTATAAGCCATACCATCAGTGAAGTAGAACTATATAAATTACATAATAACCATGGATGTGCAGTTATTCCTGGCAGAGAAACAGACCAGGAAGTTTTTCCAGACATCCATGTAAATAGTATTACTGATAGTCTAATGACTAAAGTCTCTAGCATTAGCACTATATGCAACAATTTAGTTTCATCATGATGGTGCTCACCATGACCGTTAGTGGAGGTCAACTTTATAATATCATAACACAGCATACTTTGAGAAAAGCCTTGCTCTCCACTGAAATGCCTGAAATCAGGGATGTTTTGGAAGAGTAGGTGGACAGTGTCTACTTTAAAAATTTTCCAATTTGAGGAGCTCTTGTCTTCCATTTAGCTTTTGACCCAAATTAAGTGGCAGAGAGTTTGGGATTATTCTCCCTGGTAAACAAAGCTATACTGTTTTGTGTTGCAGTTGATGTTGCTATGTACAGCCAAATTCACTTGTTTTTATAAATAGTGGAGCTCAGCAAAACAAAAATATCATTTCTTGAAGTCAGAACAATGAAATAAAGGCTCAGTTGAAGTATATTACTAAATGAAAGATAACATTAATAGTAAAGTTTAATTAAACAGTCACTATTGGTAGGCATTTTTCACAGTACTTTATGTGCACAATCACACTTAGTCAACACTAGCCATTTTATGTCCATTTTCTTCAAGATCAGGGAAGATCAGGGAAGGTGTGAAACTTGCCCAATATTCTTGAAGCTATGAAACTTGCCCTACATCCTTGAACTGGAAAGTGATCAGGGAAGTTATGAAACTTGCCCAATATCCTTGAACTTGGAAGTGATGGGGCCAGGATTTAAAAGCAGCTGGTATGGCTCCAGATTCTACATTATTAACTACTAGAAAATATTACCTCCTTGTAAGAGAGCTTTTCTCATTACCCTAAAATGGTATCTCTAAAAGGAACAGAGAGTTACCAGACAGCAGAAAATTTTATGAAGACAATTCAACTATGACGTTGACCTTGAACTACTCAAGTAAAACTACGTAAGTACTCCTGACGTCCTGAAGCCATTTCAATCTGACAAGCAAGGGAGAGAGACTAGTGGTTGAACGCAAGTGACCTGACTGAGTCCTTGTGATGCAAACTTAGGTAATTTTGTGCCCCTGTTTTTCACTTTCCCCTACTGTACACCAATAGTTTTGAACTTGAATCTGGGAGATTTTAGCCGGGGAAACCTGTGAAACTTTCAAAGCACATATGCTCAGGCTCTGTCCCAGATTTCCTGGGTTCCCAATGTGAGAATATAGAGTTAGTTTTCTAAGACAAGCTTCCCTTTTGCAAAGGCCTTTATAACTTGATGCGTTAGGAAACAATTCTGCCTATGTAAAGGTTTTCACTGTGCTCAAACTACAAGTGCCTCTCTGAATGTGGTTATGTGTATGAGCGCAGAAACACTAGCACTCATTCATTGCAAAGAATGCTTGGGAAGGAGCATCGGGGGAAATCTGAAAAGCAGCAGCCAAATCAAACCCATACAGAACCAGAGCAGGTTGCTGAAGTGAACACACCTCCAGCATTCACCACTGGAGTGAGCGGAACAGGAGAGGAATTACAGTACAACAATGAGGACTCACGGTACAAGCCACTCCCACTGGAGTCACCATGCCTTGAAATTCCAGATTTGCCATTTATCAGCTGGGTCACCTAGAGTAAATTTATTTGACTTTGTTGAGCTTTACTTTTTGTAATTGGAATATGGAAACAAATAGTTCTAGATTCCAAGGGTTTTATTTGGATTTTATTTTGTTCTTATTTTTTTCCTCTCAACTATTATGGTGTCTTTTCTTTTTGCCAGGCACTATTGCAAGGGTTTTGCATGTGTTACCCCATTTTAACTTTACCAGATACCACTGAATATGTGCAAGTCACCAAGCTAGTAAGCAGTTGGAGTGCATCCGGTTAGTGTCATTGCAGAACACACTCTTCAGCTCTGAGGCATAGTGCTTAAGGATAACTTGTTTGCCTCTCCTGTCTTTCTGAGGAGTACAAACGACAGTACCAAATGGACAGAAGCTACTAAATTTCTTCTTTACAAGCTAAATTCATTACATCCTCTCCATTATGAAAATGGGCTTCTGTAGTTCCAGAAAGTGCTTTTTACAAGATTCATTAAACTCCCTTTCTCTATGTGATTTTAAGAGGGTGGCAGAGGGGCTGGGGATTTAGCTCAGCGGCAAAAGCGCCTGCCTGGCAAGCGTGAGGTCGTGAGTTCGGTTCCCGGTACCGGGGAAAAACAAAAAAACAAACAAACAAAAAAAAAAAAAAGAGGGTGGCAGAAATATAGTTATTTGTGCCATAGGTTTCTGTAGACTCGTGGAATAACATTGGAGCTAGAGAGGCCCTTAGGCATATATGGTCTATTCTTCTCATTTTACACATGGGGAATCTGAGGCCTTAGAGTGGATAAATGATTTGAGCATGAAAACCCACCTAGCTATCACTAAATCAGAAGAAAACTCAGATTTTTCTGACTAAGTCAATGTCCGCTTTCCTGTTCGCTAACACCAGTCACCAACCTTGCAAGTATGAGTCACTGGTGAGTCCCACATTCATTCATGTATGTGTTTTAGTACTTGTTTACAGTAAATAACAATTGCATTCATCATGAGGAGTTGGTCCATGTACATAATCACGTTTAATTCTTTTTGTGCTCCCTCTACCACCTACATTTTTCAGTCCTTTTCCTGATGTCCTGTTAGCTATCTTTTATTTTACTCTTTATTTGTACTTTGTGTTTTTGTGTAAGAGAAACCATGTGATAATTAACCTTCTCTGTCTGATTTATTTCATTTAACATAGTTTCAGGTGGATCCCTTTGCCTATAAATGACTCAAATTTATCCTTTATAGCAGAGTAGTACTCCACTGTGTATAAATACCATATTTTCTTCACTCATTTATCTGTTGATGAACAGATAGGCCATTTCCAAGATTTAGCTATTATGAGTTGTGGTGCTATAAACATGGACATATATGTATCATTGTAATATGATGTCTTTAAACCTTTTGGTAAGATATCTAGATGGCAAATAGCTGGATAAAATGTAACTTCTATTTTTAGTTTTTTTAAAGGAATCCCTATGTTGATTTTTACAGTGATTGTATTAGGTTGAATTCCAACCAACAATGTAGACGAGTTCCTTTCAGTTTGTAGCATCACCAGCGTTTGTTATTATTTGATTTCTTGATGAAAGCCTTTATTTCTGGAGTTTGGAATCACAGTGTTTTTTAGTAAAGAGAATTCAAAAATCAAAATAACAGCAACATAGACAAAAACAAAACAAAACAAAGCAAAAATAATAAAAATGATACAGCATTTCAAAACAAAATGATGGGAATTAACAGTGGTTGTTACATTACATATTGTTAGCTTCAGTAAAGTTGCTCAGATTACTAGATGTAAGAAGGCAGGATTGATCAAACCATTAAAGAGATTCTTTAATTATTCAACTATTTTATTTTCCAGTAGAATATGTCTGGTTGTGCTTCTGCATCATCTGCTCTGGTTCATTGATCCACATGTCTGATTTTGTGCCAATACCATGTTGTTTTATTACTGTAGCTTTGTAATATAATTTGGGATTGTGATGCTTCCTGCTTTACTCTTGTTGTCCAGGTTTGTTCTGGTAGTCTGCGTCTTGTCTAGTTCCGATGAATTTTAGGACTGCTTTCATTAGTTCTGTGAGTAATGCTGTTGATATTTTTATTGGGATTGCATTAAGCCTATGTATCAGTTTGGGCAGTATCGTCATTTTGACAATAGTGATTTTGCCTACCCAGGAACAGGGGATATCCTTCCTGTTTTCTGATGTCCTTTTTGATATTTGTTTTCAGAGTACCATAGTTTTCATTATTGAGGTCTTTTTCTTCCTTTGTTAGGTTAATTCTGAAGTGTTTAATTTTTCTTAAAGTTATTGTGAATGGTATTATTTTCCTAAATTCTTTATAGGTGAAACATTATTGTTGTAGAATCATGCGAATGGTTTTATAGCTTACTATACTACTAAAAATAGTAATTAATTCTAGGAGTCTTTTGGTGAAATCATTTGTGTCTTTTATGTAAAGGATTATGTCATCTGTGAATAAGGATAGTTTGATTACATACGTATATGTAATCAAATGGGATATATATATGCTGATCTCTTCAGGTAACATTTTGAAGCTATATTTAATGACCATTTGCCACGGACTATGCACTGTGCAAAGTCCTGGGCTGAGGAGAAATAAGCAGGAGGTTTTGCTAGGCTTGGGTAATCCTTCTTCCCTTGTAGTGGGGAACGGGGAAAGATGGAGGGGGGCAAGCATTATTGTGTCAGTACCTTTGGCTGCATCCTCGAATTACCTCAGGATATCTTAACATGTTGACAGAACCATACTAAAGGAGGTTAATAAGAATCTCTGCATAGGGCCTGGTCATCTGTGGTTCCCTCATGTGATTTTAATGTGCCCCTGAAGTTAGTACTTACTGCTTCTACATGCACATTCTCTTAACAGTAGGTGAGAAGTGTATAGAAAGTTTAGTGCTCATGTGAAATGCTAAGGCGTAGCAGAAAATTGCTTTTGTAGTTTAAAGAAAGCCTGGCTAGAGAGACAATGACTCTTGGAGTAACCAAAGTATATTAAACTGCAGCTTATACCTGAGCACACTCATGAGTAGGTCAAGCCACACTGCTTAATGTTAGGTACTTTGTTATTCCTTATGTTCAGGGATTTTAAAAAAACATTATGAAGCACCTGTTCATGATGAAACACTATATGAGGCAATTAGGCTTATATAAGTGAATTTAACCCTTATTCCACTATGTAGTAGGCTAGTATTATGCCAGTTGTCCAACTTAGGAAACTGAGACTCACTACTAATATGCTGTAGACCACAGGGGATGTGGCTGAAACAAGATCTGAGGATGTCTTTTGACTCCAAGACCCCTTTCCACTGTGTCAGGTTGCAAAGGAAAGAAACTTCGTGAACAATGATATGTTAGTAAGTCACGTGAGTTTGAAATCATACAATTGTCAAGATTGTCAATAATAGGGTAGACTGGCCTTTTCCCACTCTCAATCTGTTCTCTCTCATCATGGCTTTGAGATTTTAATATGCCTTCCTGCCACCCCAGCCAAAGGAGTAATCATCAGAGCTAGAAAAAAGGTAAGACCCTTGCCAATCAGCCCTCTCTCTTCCTGGAGGAATGAACATGTCATATCTTTGACTTTGAAATCACTTCCTCTATTGAGATTTGCCAGAAAACAGGCACAAAGAATTGCGTCTTATTCTTAGCACATATTCTCAGCATGCCTTTTAATGACTCCTATGGGACCAGTTCCAAGCATGCTGTGTTTCTGTGTATACTGAGCATTAGCAAGCACAAACAAACACTTTTCTACAATGGTTGAAATTAGCAAGACAATGTTGAACACATTTCTGCTTTTTTGTTGCTGAAAACTAAAATATGTATTTACTTTCTTCTGAAGTAACCGAAAATTTTAGACTATACTGCCGGTCTGTTTGGGCTGCATTTAAAGAAAGCATGCAGTTGACATACTATGTAGATTTGAGCCCTGGCCTGTAAGTATTTTCATCTGCTTCTTGGAGGTGGTAGGAAGAGTGATGGAAGTATTTTTGTTTCATCTGTTGGCAGCCCATTCCCACGTCCGATGTGCTCATAAAAAGTCTCTGCAGTGAAAAGCCAGCATAGGGTGTCAGAAGAAATAAAAGGCAAACCAAATTTAATCCTGGGATTTTTATGGGTACTGTGAGGGAAAAGTAAATGTCACAATGCTGCCTGCAAGATGCTCCCACTTGCATGCCAACCTCGCTTGCCAGTGTAGTGGCTTATCAACAACGTTCAGTAACCACTGACTGAGATGCTTTTTGGACTAAAAATGCGTTCACACTCACAGTGTCTCTGCACACAGTCTTAGCCAAACAGAGAGACTGAATCTTGTGATTCCCATAGTTTACGCTGCACTGCTGATGCTGGGGAGCAGTGGCATATGCAAAGTCTGACATAAATCCCAAAATGATTTGTGCCCATGCAGAGGGTAGTGTTGGTGGTATAGAATCATCATTATAAAAAAAAAATTTCATTAGAACAAACAACCACTATCATTTCATGCTACTCCTTGGCAGAAGGCTCAGGCTTTCATTACGCAGTTTCCAGACTAAATCGAATCCAACTTCCAAAGCCCTCACTTAAGTCTGAGCTCAGATAAGAGATCGTTAGTGTCTCACACGCATGCACACAAACATAATGTTGAGTTTTCTCTCACCTAATGATGTTCAGGCCTGGTTTCAGTATTCTGGTAGTGGATATCAGACATCAGCAATCATGTGATTGTTTATAAATGTTACATAGATAGAAGTGCTTCTAGAAAGTGTGGATTCTCTCTGCTTCCAAAGCCATGACATGAGGAAGCTTCTCCTCAGGCGGCCATGCCCTCTGCCATATGGTCTTGTCTTGAAGCCTGTAACCAATTGCAAAACTCTCTAGAAGATGCCCTTGTGACACCTAGGATCCTTCCAGCTCAAGTCAGACAAGGAGAGAAAATTGCTCATACTCATAATATTTCTTCTGTGCCTCCTCTGAAACCATGCTCAGCTTTTTGGCCCTGGATGTTGCTACTGACAAGAAAGTGTCCAGAAAATGATCATTTCTTTCAACTTTTGCATACTGAATTAAGTAAAGGTGTGTAATCCTAAACAAGTTAAAGAACTTCAAATATTCATCTCGAAAATGGTGACTTCAGCATCAGAATTTTGTGAAAATTAAACAAGGTCATATATACAAAAAAAGAAGACCAAGGACACTCAAGATATCTCATTTATATGTGTCTTCATTTTACAGTTGTAAGAATCAATATTCAGAAGAAAAAGTGCTCATCAGTTGCCATGTTAACCTTGTATTCTCTACAATATGGTCAAATCTAGGTAATAAAGTAATATATTTAGAATAATAACAAATATATTTTAAATTTCTGATATAATGGTAAGTACCAAATATTAGTAATAGGCAATCATTTGCAAAATAGTTAATTATTTGAATTTGTTCTGACTGTCTTTTCCTGGACAACTTTGAAAAGTTGAACTACACATTTCCTGCTCAAAAAGGAACAGATACACAAAACTCAAAACAAGAGAAAGTTCTTGATAAGACCATAACAGGGGAACTTCACAGGTTGCAAAATATCCTTTCCAGGGGCTGGGGATTTAGCTCAGTGGCACAGCGCTTGCCTGGCAAGTGTGAGGTTGTGAGTTCTATTCCCGGTACCAGAAAAAACAAACAAACAAAAAACAAAAATATCCTTTCCAGAAAAGTGAAATACCTGGTTCTTTTTCTGTGGGACCTAACACAGAAGGCTGATGACAAATGGGAATCAGTTGTGACTGTAAAATGAGGAATTTGGGCCGGTTGATCTCTGAGGGTAATTTACCCTTTTGACCTCCCCGCTCTGTCTGCAACTGCCTGGAAGCAAGGCAACACTGTAGTCTGCCTTTTCACACCCCGGATGAGGATCTGGACTACTGCTTGGTCTTCAGGGAAAACTTGCTCTCATGGACTTGGGGGAGGAAAGCACCCCGTGCCTCCTTTAACATGTGTCTCTCGAGGGAACAACAGAGGCTCTGAGCTAATTGAAGCCTGCTGCCTCTTACACATAGACCAAACTGCTGCTCTTTGGGCCAGCGGTGGTTGCTACTTGGGCTCTTGGCACTGCCAAAATATTTTGGGGCCATAAAAGCCTGCTAGGCCATGGCTGAGTGCCACGGTAAGAGAGGAAAAAAATAAACCAATGAAAGGAATTTCTCTTTCTCCCTCAGAACTCCAAACTAAAAACAAAGCCCAATGACACTATAACTGCTACAGCTACAAACAAGCATGGGGGGAAACACCCACAATCATGTGTGCATAAACGCACATACTCATGAACCCACTTGTAGGGCATTTGTGAATATGGCACGAATTAATGCATGCCAAGCACTTTGAATATTGTGTGGCACCAATCTAATGCTATGTAATCATTATTATTACTTGCTTTAAGAAAAGCAAGTAATCATTAATCAATATGTCGATAATGGATCACTCGAATGAACTAAATGCCCCCATTTACTGAAGATACTTGCCTCTCAGTCAGATCTTATCAAGAATTGGTCAAACTGTAAGAGGATGCAGCTTTGCATATACAAATTAATACCCAAAGCTGGGTGTAGTGGTGCGCACATGTAATTCCAGCACTCGGGAGGCTGAAGCAGGAGGATTCTTGAGAGTTTGAGACTGGCCTGGGCTACAAAGAGAGCTCAAGCTCAGCCTGAACTGTATAGCGAGACACTGTCTCAAAAAGACCAAAAAAAAAAAGTCAAATTAACACCTGAAAAGAAATGAAGAATGGGAGCGATTAAAATGATGCTACCCAGCCACAGAAAATGGAGGGAATGGTTTATAACGATAGTACACTAAGCAAAATGTGGGACAAAAGCAGGGAGCTGCTGAATAAAATCACACAAAGGCCAGAAAACCCTTCAGAATGTGCCTGCTTCCCCTCACCCCGTCTTGAATGCAAGGAGTCTTATAAACTGCCAGGTTTACAAGTGCAAAGTGGAAATATTCCCAAGCTTCTAGAAACCAAAAGCTGAGCTTCTTTTTCTGCCTACTTACTTTCTTCTGGAGGTCGCGACAATCTTGCTTTCCTTCAGGCTCTCCATGTTTATTTAACACAACTTAGAACCTCTTTGCTTGACATGTGGGCTCAGGGGAGGCTGTCTGGACTAGTGATTTGTGGATGGCTTTATCCACGAGGGTGCTTCTCAGTCACAAGCCTAATTCATCATCCTGCTCAATTTTCTCTTGAAGTTATGATGTTTGAGACACATTTAGAATCTTGGAATGTGAGAGCGGGAAGGAGCCTCAAAGATCAACCTGCCCAACCTCCTCATTTTACGCTCACAAGTGATAACTGCGTTCCTGTTTGTCACCAGCCTTGCTTCTGGCATGACGGGGCTGCAAAGACGGGGGAAATGGGGAATGTTTCTTTTCCCCACCTTCTCTGAAAGGCCAAAGTCATGGCCACCCCATCCCCAGCCAGCCTGACACACAAACAATAGTTTGCACTATTTCCATTCTGCTGTGGTGTGAAGCAGGGTACAAAGCAGCAGCCTTTTGTTGCTGAGGGAAGAACAAAGCTCCTGCCTCCCAGCAGTAGAGAGATTTATAAGAGCTCAAGGAAGGTCAAAAGGGTAAATTACCCTGCCGCTTGTAGGTAATCAGCATCTTGCTAGCGTACTACAGGATGAGGCTGATTACATGGAAGGCAAAGGTGAAGAAACAGGGGCATAAATAACCACAGAAAATAAAGCTTGAACGATTTATGGTCCTCATCTTTTCTTTGGTCGTTACACATCACTCTGCTAAATCTTTTTTGTAAAGAGAATTTAGGAAGAACAAGTCTTCAAGATTCTTCTCCAGTTTGTCTAATAGGAAGCTTTTTTTATTGTGTGGGATTTTCTTTAGCTTTAAAAGTCAAAAAAGAATATGATCATAGATTGGAAAAAATCCCCCAGAATGGGGAACCATAATTATTGAGGTATCATTTCTGTCTGGAAGAATTAGGGAAAGCTTTGGAGAAGAGGTGTAACTTTCTTTTCCAGCTCTCCTGTGTCATTCTTTGTTTCCTTTTATAGATGAGTTGAGAGATTACATTGAGGCTAAACTGAAATAAGTCTCCCTTCCTACCTTCCTCCCTCCCTCCTCTCCTCCCTCCCTACCTCCCCTTCTCTCTGTCTTTCTCTTTCTCCCTCTCTCTCTCTCTCACACACACACATACATCTGTGCATACAAATCACAAGTGATGTCACATCATCACATCCTGGGAAGTTTCTGTCTTAGTGTGTTAGTTAATTGCACTTTAGCACTCACCACATTGTCCTGGAAGGGCTCCCAGGAGATACTAAGCTCCATGAGAGCAGATACCTTGTCTAATCTACCACTGAATGCCCCAAATCAAGCATAATGCCCAGCAGAGAAGAGGTACCCAATAAGTAACAGTTGAATGAGTATGTGGAAGACTATGGAAGCAGTTTCTTAGAGCTCTGGGTGCATGTGGTTCTAAAGCAAACTGAGATGGACATACTCCTAGGCAGACTTTCCTGCACCTCCCTGACCTTTATGAGAGTCACTCTCTTTCTGCCTTATTCATGCCGGGTTCCACGGCTTAGCAAGGTGTAGTGCTCGAGTACTGGTTTAATGCCACAGTAAATACTTCACAGAAACCATTTAATAAGATGATGATAATAGACCTAGAAGATTTAGGACTGCCTCTTTCTACATACAAGCCGTTTTAAGTAACAAAGTTAACAAGCAATTGTACCTCCTAAGTAAATTATAAATCTCTACATAAATGCTGTGTGCAAGATATTATACTTATATTCCTCTTAAAAGTAATCCATTTGACAAAAACATTCTTATGATACTGGTTTTCTCATGGAGTTACCAAGTACATGACTGGACTGAAAAGTGGCTCTCAGCTAATGGTCATGGTACGTAGAGACTATTTGCACATTTACCAGTTAGGGCATTTGTAGATGTTTCTTTTGACAGTAGAATCATTTTAGAAGAAGTGTATTCATCTATAAAATCTTCAGCTCATGAGAAGGGATGATATCTACATTTCTCATGGAATTCTACACAAATGGCAGAATGCACTTGGTAAATACTTTTTGTGATAAGCTTTTGTTGATTATTCAAAATTTTAGTAAATGTATTTATACATCCCATATGATAACAACACTCAAATTCTAAAAGGATCTAGAATTGAAACGAGTCATGTGCATGTACCAATTCCCTACAGTGAATGTAATCATTATGTTCTGAAATATATACTAATAAAAGAAAACAATTAAAAAAAGATTCTAAAAGAACACGACTCTTCCCTTTTTATCTTGTTGCAGAGATAATAATAGGTTCGGCAAATGCTTACCTCCCTTTCTCATTTGGACTCTCGTACCCTACTGTCAGCTGTTCCAGCTCCTGTTCTAACTTTGAAATTATTCTTCTGACTTCTGCTTTCTTCCCACCCTAGTTCATTATCCAAAGCACCCAATGATTTTTGTAAATACAGATTCCATCATGTTACTTCCCCTCTCAAAGCTACATTGCCTTCAGGATCCTTACTTTGGCACTGAAGCCCTTCATAACTCGCCTGCAGCCAACCGTATCTTTCTCATCCTTGCCTTCTTCCCTTTAGATTCTAGGCTGGAGTTGTATCAGATGTCTCAACACAACCAAAGCATGCCACTTGCACAGGCCTTTTCTTTTGCATCTACTCTTTTCTTATCCAACTTTTACAGTTCTAGTCATTCTTCCAGTTCTAGCTCTCGTGCAAATGTTGCTTGGTCTTCCACCCAGTCTGACACTAGGCTGCCTCTTTCATGGCCTTTACAGCTGTGCATTAGCATTCCTTTTACACATGACTTTATGCACGACCTGATTGTGAACTTCTTAAGGACTGGAGCTGTAGTTTTGCATAGTGTTCAATAAATGTTTGTTACATGAATGAAGGAGTTAATTATTTCCTTCTGCTATGGATGTTAGTCAGCATTCAAAGTAGTCCTTTTCAAATTTTATTTACACTCTTAGGTTCTTATACTAGGGAGACAATACAGTGTTTGCACATGTGGGCCTGATTTATTTCACTTATGAGTATGGTCTCTAGTTGTGATCATTTACCTATAAAATCCTAGAGTTTATCTTTCTTTATAGCTGAGTAATACTCCATCATATAAAAATACCACGTCTTTTTTATTCACTCCTCAGTTGATGGGCACTGGGTTGTTTCCAAGATTTTACTATTACAAATTGTGCTGCTATGAACATGGGTGCACATATATCACTGTGGTATGATGTTCTTAATTCTTCTGGGAAAATGCCCAGAAGGGAAATAGCTGAGTTAAATAGGAACTCTAATCATAATTTTTTGAGGACTCTCTAGACTGATTTCCAAAGTGGTTGCACCAGTCTACACTCCCACCAGCAGTGAATAAGGGTTCATTTTCCCCCACAGCCCCTCCAGAATTTGTTGCTGGTTGATTTCTTGATGGTAGCCATTCTTACTGGGGTGAGATGGAATCTCAGTATTTTTTTTTAATTTGCATCTCTCAAATGACCAGTTATGAACATTTTTTCATGTATTTATTTGCCATTTGTACTCCTTCATCTGAGAAGTGCGTCTTCAACTCAGATGCCCATTTTTGGATATTGTGATAGGGGGAAAAAACTGCTCAATAGGGAAGAACAACTGGGATGAGGAAAAGCAGAAAAGAAAGAAAGAAGGAAAGGAAAAATGTATATATGTATACACAAGATAGCTAAGACAATTGTACTACTAATTTCTATTGGATTATTGAAAGGAACAGTTAATGTTTAACTGATCAGTCTTGCATACCTATATCGGTAATGTGAGCAACTACCTTGAAGATAACAATAAGTAATACAGCAACCACTGTTGATTTTTTATCATCTTGAAATTCTGTATCATTTTTATACTTTTTGTGGTTTTTTTTGGTTTTTCTCCGGTACCAGGAACCAAACTCAAGACCTTGCGCTTGCCAGGCAGGCCCTTTGCCGCTGAGCTAAATCCCCAGCCTTGTTATTTTGCTTTTGTCTTTGTTTTTGTTGTTTTGTTTTTGTTCTGCCCTCTTTAAAAGAAAACAATAGTCCTTTTACATTTAGGAAGCTCTCTATTTCCATGTAGTCTAATGAGGCATCATAAGTTTACCACTGGTCTAGGAAAAAACAGTGTAATAAGTGAGAAAGTATTTTAAGTAGACATGTGTGAGCATTAGCTTAAACCTTTTAAAGACAGATGTTACACTCCAGAAAACATTATGAATGAGCATGTTTTTTAAAAAAATGTTTGTTGCATAGTAGCTAGGACTGAAAATTTGTTTTCTTTATCCCTGGGGACAATAAGATGATAACCTATGCTTCAGTATCCCCCCTTGCTAGTGTTTACGATAGGAAAAAGCTAACCAAATTATTTTATATAGACTTCTATGTGGTGTCCTGTGTGGTGAAAGTGAAATGAAAGATATTTTCATATTAATTGTCCTTGTCATAATTTTATGAGATTTCCAAGTATCTTGCAGGAGCATGGTTTAAACACTAAAACTGCTAGATGCTTTTGTGATTCATAAGCATGATTATTAGGCATTTACATCATCATGTGAGATGCGTAGTCCTCTAACTTTATTATAGCACTGGCATATTACCCATCTGACATGAAAAAAACAATCCTGAATTGCTGGTCGCAGGTAAAAGATCTTTACTCAATTTACACAACTGAAAGTTTCTTTATCCAAAATTTAATCCACAAGTTTACTTTAGGGTAATTAGAAGTAGCACAATTTTAAAAATAAGCTGTAGAATCATGCATTTTTAAATTACATGTGGTCTTAAGACCAATTTTGTCCAATGCAGATGACCGATTCAAGGAGACTTGGGCATTATTGCTACTTATAAGAAAAATAGTCTTTGGTAATATCACACATATTATGTTTTAAACAATCCACCCAGCATTTAAAAATCTCTCAGCTCTAAAGATAACCAAAATTAAATGCGAAAAACTCTTAATTTGTCTATTTAAGAATTAAGCCATAAACCTGTGTAATTATTTACCAAATCAGCTTCGAAAGATTAGTTCCATTGTCATTACTTGGTTCCACTGTTCGCAGCAATCATGAGTGGAATTCAGGGTTATCAGGGTTAGTAGGAAGAAAAGGAAACCTAATGCTAGAAGTTTTGTAAGTCGTAAGCTCTCTCTCTCTGTACTTCAGTCCCAGAGCTGGAAGGGAAAGGCTTGTGCTGCTAGAATCTACTCTTGCCTGCTTGAGGGAGCAATGCAGCCAGAAGTGGAGGAGAGCTCCCCTCCTCCACCCTCAGGGCTTCTGTACTACTTTATGCTATTGGAATTTGGTCAGGCAAAGAAATCAACAGGTGTGATGCTGAGTGCTTTTATTGTGGTGCTGAGCGCTTTTATTTTTTAAAACATAGTGGACATACATCCTAGGTATTGAAACGAACATACAATCTGAGCGTTCTAAGTCACATCAGTGCTTAAATAACTATTTAATAACTGATGTCTTTTTTGGGTCCGGAAGACCCAATACATCAATCAAAGGCAAACTTTTCCCTACAACTTGTTCACTTGCATTCTAAATAAGACCTATTGTTTGTGGGTGAGGTATAAATAGCAGATTCATATGAGGTCAATGGTCTCAGGGTTCTCAACGTTCCAGGCTTCAAGAGCAGTGCCAAGGTTTGACTATGAGCTCTCTGTATGTGCCTGACAAATGTTGATTAGAAGTCTGTACGTGGGGTCTGGGAAGATTTTGGTTGTACAGCGCTGGCATGATAAGATCTTCATAATTTACTATTGAAGGAGTTTTGCTGTGAATAACAAGAAAACTTACCCAGGTGCCATTTAATAGAAATCAATTTTTGGAAACAATTTTATTTATAATTGTGCAACAGGATGTAATAGAAATATTCTGATCCTGGGAGCTAGGATTTCATCGTTTCCACCCCTGCTGTAACTTACTGTGTCAACTTTTCCAAGTTCTGTTCACCTCAGAATGCTTCTGTTTTTGATGGTCTTCAGTGGAGGAAATTCTACTTTCTTTTTGGGCAGTTCCAGTGAGGGAAATCTGGCCTCACTGACGGTCATTCTTGTGGCCACAGCTTAGGTCAAACAGGTATAAGTGGAGAGTTTCTAAAAGTACATAATTTCTGTCCTACAAAGCACACTCAGGTCATTTTTTTAACCTGCCCTAAAAAACTAAATTTCTCTTCTCACATTGCAAAATCATCGGACTCTCTGCGCCAGTGATACACTATGGAGATAACAGCAGGCCATGCACAAAGCAGAGGCATGCCGTTCCCAGCACTGCCACAGATTCAGCCCTGGAGGCATTTTATTTTTCTTGAACACACATCTGAAGGTGCTAAAACGTTGGTGAAGGTCTAAATAAAAAGTACTTAAAAGGAGAAGTACCCGCGCTTTCATTTTGTTCAAGATTGCACGTGAACGGACAAGGTGCTAAAACTCAGATTGTCAGAGAAACAATGGGCTGTAGGATGCTCATAAAATAGGGGTCATACCTAGAAGCATCTGCCTTAGTCAAGGGGAATTTGTGGCAACCTCACCTCATGGGGTCATGGCGTCAGAAAACCATGGTAGGTTACAAGTTGTAAACTGAAAATGCGAGGTCTGTTGTTTAGAAGTCATTCATAATTTCATGAGGCTTCAGAGCAGCGGAGCACCGTAGGAAGTGCAGGACACTTGCCAACTTGAGGCCCTGTGTGGCTGGCCCCACATGTATCTAAGACCTGGGTGGTCTCTGTAAATCCCATGTAAGCCTAAATTTCCTCACCATGTGGTCTCAGGTAATCCCTCTCAGGACCCAAGAACTGATGACAAATGCTATGCTGTTTTTCTTTCTTGTTTTCTTCGTACGTTTGTAGCACAAGATTTTCACATCCTTCTTAGGGAGCAGGTACATGTACCTAGCATATCTTACTTTCTTTTATTCTGCTTCCCCTCCTTATTTAATTCCCTCCCTCTGTTTCAAGATCCCCTTCCGACCCAATTCCCTTTTCTTCTTTATTTTTCAGCACAGTGATTACAATTACCACAGAAAAAGGACCAAGATTCCAAAGGGAGGAGAGAACGGGGGCTGTAAGAGGATTTGGGATGTGTCACACACATGTACTGATCACCCATGGTGGATAGAATCATTATGTGTTGCAAAAATTCTGGTTATTTTTTTACCCACTGTACCTTGTGCCTCTTCCTAGAGAGTACGGTATCGTGGGGGCTGGGGATTTAGCTCAGCGGCAAAGCGCCTGCCTGGCAAGCGCAAGGTCGTGAGTTCGGTTCCCAGTACCGGAGAAAAGCCAAAAAAATAAAAAAATAAAAAAATAAAAAAAAGAGAGTACGGTATCGTTATGCTAAGAATCTGTTCATGATGAAAGATGGATGTGTTAGTAAATATAGCTCCTAAAAAATCAAGTTGGACTCTCAGCTTGTGGACATGCTGTGGTTTGGCATGGGAGGAGGGCCTCTTGGCTTCTTCTGTTCTTCACTTCCCTAATCACAAGGACGCATCTACTTAATTTTGAATCACCGTCCCAGCTTCCTGGACCAAAGTCTCCTCTCTGTCCAGATAATCAGCCCCCTGTTTCTGCCAGGTGACACATTGCTTCTCTGTTAATCCAGGGAGATCTCGTGAAGGAGGGGGTAGGATAGGAGTTGAGATGCAGGCAGAGTTGGGCTCAAAGGGCACCTTTGCCACTTTTTGTTATATGTAACAAATCTGTCGTATGTTTTAAACTCTTAACTCATTCATCCAAATAAACACCCTGTAAGGGAAAGGCGATCATTGTGCTTTTGTTCAAGTGAGGAAACTGAGGCCCCAAGAAGTTAAGTGAATTGCCAGGGTCGCAGAGCTGGTGAGTGGCACAGCTGGCCTTCACTCGTTGGCACACTGGTTCCGCAGTGCCTTCTTGTCAACACTTACCTGTGCTGAATCGAATTGCTGACCTACCTGGCCTCTCCCCATAGTCGCAGGTGACAGGAGCTGGTACTCAAAATGCATCAAGCTCGGTTTCCTCATGAACACATCGATATAACAATTTCCAGTGGTCACTACAAGGGTTAGCATTAAAAATGCAGGTGAAGCACTCAATAAGGCCTCACACAAGTATTAGTACTTCTGTAATCTTTGTTTTCCTTGAAAAGTCTTCCATGATTTATAAAATCAAGTGCAAATTTCTTCTTGTGGTTTTCACAAGTATCGGAAAGTAAATTAAACCCATCACACCGTTCTCTTCCCTGGTCCCTGTGCGCCCATTCCTGTCTTTATGTTTTTCAAGCTTTCTGATTTCCCAACCTGTTCCTCAATTCAAGGCTCTTTTTGTGTCCTGCCTGCTCTTAAGCAGCGTTCTCAGATAATACCAGTCTAGTCCTTATTGATCTTTTTCTTTTCTGATCCTGACCTCCTGTATCCCTTTCAAGGATAAGTAGCTCATCTGCCCAAATTGGTTATAAATTCCCAGAGAGCAGGCACCTTGTCTTGTTTCAAGTGTACATTTGGACTTTCCCGAGCCTACGGGAGGTCCCTGAAGCAGCTTTGGCAGCTAGCCTCTTGCCGCAGTGCTGGGGCACCTTGGCCTTCATGAACACTTGTGGATTTGTTTTAGATGTGCACAGCATCTGCTCAAGTGCTCAGCACACAGTGAGCACTCCATAAATCATATTTTTAGAGACAATCTGTTACCACATACGGACTACCAGAAATTACTCATACTCTTTGTGTAAATGCATTTATACAATTATGATGTTAAGAGCTGAAATGAAGATGAGGGAAAGAAAATCATGAGGCTTTTGTTTTTTCAAAGGCAAAGGAGCATGAGAACTTCTAGCCCCAAAGATTTCACTGTTGTAACACAGAACAGGTGTGAGGTTTGTTGAAAATATATTTGTTATTAAAGACAATGTTTCAAGTTTGAGAATGATTTACTTTTCTTAATGAATGAAAGTAGATTTCAACTTTCCTTAGTAATAAGCTTATCTTTATTCAGTTGCTTTTTTCAGTGGGAGGGCTGAGTCTAACTTCATCTGATACTCAAAGGAGGGAAGGATGTGGTCCAATGTCACCCAGAGAGTCACCAGCAGCGTGGAAGATAAATTCTAGGTCTTCTTGTCTTCAAGTCCCCCTCCATCAGTGAATAAGGAGTCAGTGTAATTGAAGAATAAACCAAGACACAGTCTGGTAAAATTGAAATTCTTACATGATGAAAATATTTGCTTCCTGGTTGAGGGTCAGTCAAGGATTGGGAAATGTCTCTCTTGGAGAGGAAAGACAGGAGGGCTCTGAGAAACTCCCTACTCCCTCAGTCTGCTATAAATCACATGAGAACATACATATTTACGTTTACCCCTTTCTCCTAAGACTTCACTTTGTCTTTGTACAAACATCCATCCTTGGATATTTGATTTTGTTCTAGGAAGAAAGACAAAAAATCGGATTGAAAAGCATCAGCACAGGCAGAGCTCCCCCCCCATTTAACGTGCAAGAGCAAAGAATTGGCTTATTCTTCAAATTTAACATTTAAGGTGTTTGCACAGTAGAACTCAACAAATTCCTGATGAACCTGCATAAAACAAAATGTGAATAAAGGCAGTTTAATACTGATGAGATCCTTTCAATATGCCCTCCTCCCACATTGTTCAGATTATCACCTAAAATGTACTTGCTTTGCAGAGGTAAATAAAACATATTAGGCTCCAAACTTTCAACATTTGAAACGTAATCATATCATAATCTTTAGTGTCCCAAGAGCACCCTTTTAACTTTTTTTAAAATGCTGGTTTGGACAAGGATAACTTGTATTTCCTTTCTTTCAGAACTTTCTGTAACATGACAGAAGAAAGCACACAGCAAATCTGTTGTTGGATTTTTTCTTTCCTTCAGTAATGTTTTAATAAGCCCCTCAGAAACCTCTGGAAAGCAGGGAAACTTTCTGAATGGATATTTTTCCTCTTTCCAGTGTTGCAAAACTCATGTCAGCTGAGTATTACAAACGGAAGGCTTTATTTCTTTGTTTCCAATTAAAATCTCTTTGACCAGATAGAGACACGTAGGCCCAACAGTAAAACTATGACTGAAATTTGTGATCAGGAAGAGGTCAGATACTACTTGTCAGCTGAGAGGCCTGCTCACTGGAATGAATTATTGGATTTCTGAAGCTCAACTGATTTTTCTAAAGGTCCATTAGTTTCCCTGATGGTAAAAATTTTAGGAGTGTTGACTAAAAGGGTGGAGTGATGAAGAAATAAATGGGAAAAGCACCATTTCCTCTAAAATGTGGTAATGTGACCTTCTTAAATAGATTCATAATTGAATTTGTTCCACCATTTCACAGATTAACTAAAGCTTTTCATGTCTAGAAAAGACAACTCCCTTCAAAAACATACATTAAAAACTCATCATATTATCCCCCAAAGTAAGCAGTATGATGCTCTGATTTAGGAACAAGAGTTTAGAGCTGGGGATATAGCTCAGTGGTACAAGTGCCTGCCTGGCAAAGCGCAAGGTCGTGAGTTCGATTTCTGGTACTCATAAGAAAAACAAAAGCAAAGCAATACAAAAAAAATGCTAAGAGTTTAAACCTTCTTATGTGAAAATTAGGAAGAGATATTAACCCAAGATACTGGTTGTATTTGGATCTTATAGAAATAAAATGAGACTGTGGATCTGTTCAAATTTGATAACTGAAAGGAAATGAGGTATAAGAGATTTTTGGGTTTAGACTATAATCATGTCAATGCTTTATTTTTTTATATGGAGCAGCAATTCACAAAGTAGCCTAGAATGCTAGACTACCCAAGTGGGATGTATCCCTTGAGTTCATCTAATACAGCACACTTCTCAGATGGGGGAGCTGAGGCCCAATCCGAGCCATGACTTGTCCTCACAACGTTATAGCCACATGAAGATCAGAATCTCAGATTCTGAGACTCATCACTGGAAAACCGATCAAGTGCATGGGGCCACAGGAAGGACTAAATGATAAGCTCTGGAAGAATTCATCATTCAAGCTTGTCAAGGAGTACATTTTCTCTCAACTTAGAATCTCTCAATTCCAAAAGCCAATAACAAGGCAATCTCACAGCTCAGCAGTAAAGCTACTTTTAACTCTAGAAAGAGATCATTGGGTTCAGTGGACACACTAAAGTATCACTGAAAATTGGCCTGCTGGCATGTAATAAATTTTGTATCTCACCTGTGTATTACCCCAACCATTACCCCAATTGCCATTGTCTCATGATATCTTTTGCATATGTGTGTGTGTTTCTTATAAGCTCTGAAAATGTCAAGACTAAATATTTAATACTTTCTGAAGCAATTAATGATTCTCTGTGGTTACACTTCGCACTTAGATGCTCCAGTTTTCAATCCTTTCCTCAAGGTTCATAGGTGAGGCAGTGTCTCAGCCATTCATTCATTCATTCATTCAAGAAATATTTACTGGATAGCTGTTATGCTCCAAATTAGTATTAACTGTTAACAATGTGAAAGTGAAAGAGATGTGACAAGTGAGAGGTTTCTCCAAGGATTATTCAGAGTAAAGTTCATTCACCAATCCTTTCTCCCTGGTAGACACTTTGTGAGCTGCAAGGCACCTTAGATTGAATGCTGAAACTGACATTGTCAAGATGAAAATGTCCACAAATGACAGATAACAGTCTGACAAATATCTAACTCAAACGTTGCTTGTTATGACAAATGTTAATAGCAAACAAAATAGTATTTTAAAATGAAATTGATAAATATAATGTGCTGCTATGTATGAATCAATTGTCCAGGGAAACGTGAATCAGGTGCAGTTTAAGATGCTCCAGGAACAATAGAATCTATGAACACTTTCATATTACATGTCTTCCAAATGAGCGATATATGCTATTTTTATTCCCTTCCTTTCCAACTGATCTTTTCTCTTTTTTATTTTGAAAATAAAAGGAGGAAAACATTAACAGACATTCAACTGATCTTTTCAAAGAAGGTATATATTAGCACTGGGGATCATCCTTTAAGGAAACACTTTAAAGTGTGGATATTTTCACTTTTTTAGCCACCTTATGAATGCTACATGAAAAGTGGATTACATTGTGCATATATTAAGCATCTCACCAGAGGATAATCTGTCTTAAATCCCCACGTCCATCACAGGAATCTCAAATCCTTTGTTATATTATACATTTGTGAATGGAATGTACCTGCCAGATATATTCTGATATTATAAACAAACACAAATAGCCAAAGAAGTCATTCTACCATGACACTGCCATGATCAAAGGAATGATTGAACCTCTTTCTCTCTCTCGTTATTTAACTCTAGTCATTAAGAATACAGTGATAGCATTTCTGTTAGTGAATTCATGCTTTCTATGGCTTAGATTTACATATCAATCTGTATTTTGTCTTATAAAATATTAATTTATTTGATTACTCATGGTATCAAAACAAAATTTTATGATCAAAAGCAGTCAGAATCGGTATGCACATGTGCGTGTTTCTGTGTGTGTGTTGGGAGGAGTGAGGAGACAGTAGACCTTGTTTCAATTCCTAGAGAGTCATCTCTAAATTTTCTTGTTATTGTTAACTTTCACTTTTTAAATTATGATGCTAACAGATATGCATGGAGAAGTATCCGTGTATGCGTTTTGAAAGCTCACCTTACCCTAAATATGTAGATTATAATGACATAAAGAATAAAAGCCTTAACTTGTACATATTTGCACAGTATATATCAAGACAAAGAGGAGGATCCATGCATTATCTTCTCGTTAGTTACTCTCAGGGGTCTGAAAAATTTTTCTAACTAATTCAAATGTTCATTTTTCGTGAATATTTATTTATTAACTGAAAACTAATTTCAACACAAAATAACTATGTTGATCCAATAAAATACAATATCATTTGATCACATTTTTGATATTTCATTTTATGTATTAACAACCCAAAATATGACATTTATCTTCTTAAGCAATGTCACCATTTGGCACAGAAGTCTATTTACACAAGAGCTTGTTTCATTTGCTGTTTATTCCAGTAACTTGAGAACAATTATTTGCAACTAAATCTAACAGTATTTGTACAAGTACTTTCAAGCTAAAATACTGCTAAAAAATTCCAACACACATGCAATTCAATATGTTTACATAATAACATATATTTCTTACAAAACCTGTGACTCTAAGCACTTTATAGAATGTGAACACAGGAGTCACTCTACCCTCTAAGGAAACGTGGTCATATCTAAGAGAGGAGATGATGCTGGGCAGGAGTCCTGCGTTCAACTGAGTTGAAATGGATTGGCTACTCGGCCAGCTCAGGAATGCTACTGTGCCATCCTAGAACCGCTTGATAGCTCGATTCACACAGAACTGCAGCAGACTTTGAAGTGCAAGCCCTTAGCAACCAAGACACTGGCAGCGTGAGCAGCATGGGCAAAGGACTCTTATTATGCACATGAGCTCTGTTTTAAGCAAAGTCAATACTGAAAATTCAAACATACAAAACAGATAAATCAGAGAATGGTTCTTTGTATTATAAAATGGGTTTCTGCTTTATAAAAAGATTTACAAGTTTCCTCTAACTGGCAACTCCTTTGATGAATTTCAAATACATTTGATTTACAAAATTGCAATTTACATGTGACTTTCTGCACAGTCTCGTGAGAAGCAAAGTACACATATATACAGTACTTAATTTTCTCTCCCAATTAAGGGTCCTATCATTGTTTTGGTAAGAGACATTTAAGCCAAAATATTACTTTTTAAGCCACTGAAATAGAAAGTAAATATTGTCTGTAAAACATGACTGTTCCAGAAAATGTAAGTACATTTGTGAAGTTTTATTTACAGTCTTGATAGTCAACTTTACACAGTAGATCTTTAGATAGCACACGTATAAAGCTATCCACAGGTCCTAAGATTAAGCCCAATTTTGCAGTGGTTTGTTTTATTTTGGTGGTATTTTTTCCTTTTTAGTTACATAATTCCAAAGAGACAAAAGTGCTTACTATTGCCAGTCTATTTATATCAGTTTTATACCTTAATGCAGAAAAACATTTTTTAAAAAAACCTTCAACTTCCTGCATTGCATGACTGTCCCCACTGTTTACACTGGGTGACTGTCACTTAGATAAATTTCTCTTTTATTTGCACTAAGCTACTTGCCAGGTGGGAAGAGGATCTTTTTGAGTGGGGAGTAAAAAGGGTAGAGTGAGGGCAGTAGAAATCCTGTCTCTCTGCTTCCTCAACACAGGGTAGAGCCTGGCAACCTAGGAAACAAGCACTCAAGAAATATTCATTGAATGAAGAAATGAATGGATTGGGAGGATTGGCTGAAAGGCTTTCTGCACTCTAGCATCCAATCCAGTATGTTTGGGGAATGTGTACAATCAAAAGGAATTGGCAGGATCCGAAAAATTGCAGAATCTTTCTCTTGTCCATTACCCACTTTTTGTAAAATCCTTAAAATATTGAGCCCTTGATGACATGGAATCATTTAGAAAAATTAGGTCACGATAGAGATCAAAGGACAAAAAAGAGGAATTTAAAGAGTCATTTCCTTACTCACCAAATGCTGGAGGAAACAAGGCACACAGGTTGACCAAAACACAGAACCAAATTAGACTTACGGCAATGGTGTTGAGTCAGAGAAGTGGTTCTCAATACAAATTTAGCTACAGGTATACGCAGAAACAGAGAATGCAACTAATTAAGAGCTAGAATCAAAGGTAATTACCATTTGCCACTTGTAGAGTCACTTATCTAGACCTGTGCCAGGAAGAACCCTGGGAACAGCATTCTGTTGACGGGAATCATTTCGCAGTGCTGTAGCTCACACCCATTACAAGCTGCATGTGAAGTAAAAGGGAAATAAAATCCAGCTGGAGGAGATAAAAAAATACTAAAATAAAATGTTTGAAAATGCTTGCATGGATAACCCAAAACAGAATATTGTCAGTAAGAATGCTAATAACTTAATCAAACATAAAGTATTTCTGATTGCATTAGAAAGTAAAGCTTCAAAGCATAATGGTCTGTTATGCTTTTAAATAAATTAGTCTGAGCTACATGCAAATAATTCCATCTTAAAACCTAACGCAAATAAAGCATGAATCTAGAGAAGCATGGGTGTATGGAATTGAAGCATAAAAGCAAAAGAAAGAAAAGATTAGTGAATAATTTTATTATGAGCACTGGTATTTTATAGGAGTGGCTTTACTTGCATGCGAATAAGAATAAATACTGAAGAGGAATCGATACATTGATAGCTTTAGTCATATGCTTTAAGCCTAAAAACTCTCTTAAGAGAAAAATGTTAATTTACCTTCAGAATAGCTTCCCAAAATACCTACCTCTGCATTTGGTATTTATTACTGCACCCAGTGAGGGCAGTCACAAGAGGATTTTTGAAAACTCTTTTCTACATAAATACTTCACTCGATGATGAGGTGGTTTCCAGGAGCAATCCCAAATTCAACTACTGCAACCCACTAGCTCCTCTTCCATGAAATGCAAAATTCTGTATATTAACTTTCTCATAGATCATTTCAGCTCACCCACTTTCAATTTTGATCTTATGGATCTGAACAGGAATTATGATCTCTAATCAAAGAATGAGCACCCTAGCTTGTCACTGTAGATACTCAAAGATTTTAGATCATTAAAGGTATTTTCACCGGAATGTCCTTTATCTGTTCATTTGTACCTAGTTATCTTCTATTGTTTAAAAACTATTTTGCACCATTAATTATTAATCCAAATAATGTGGATTTAAGTAATGTCTAATTGAAAGCCTATCACTTGAATTGTTAATAGTGACAGACAATATACGATTAGTCATTTTAAAGCTTTAAAAGTAAGCTATCAGGATCCACTTCAACCTCCACATGATAATAAAGGATTATTATGTGCAGTAACCTATTTATGAAAAGGAAACAGTGTGCTTCTTTCAGACGCCATCACTTGCTTTAATAAGGAATTGAAAAGCTGGACTACTTTATATGCAGATCACCATCCCAGTTGCATAAGGATTTACAATAGACAAAACAAAACTATTTTTTGTTGTAAAGAAGGGCTGTTTGTTTAAATTGCACAATAATGTTTGCATCTAAAAATTATTTACAGGCTAATAAGGCTTCATAAACGTTATAGAGACTTGGTTAGTTAAACTCAATTTAATGCCAAGAGCAGAATGAAAGGCTTGCTCAAGCTGACAAGGAAATTTTCAAGTAAAGCATACCTAAAGAAGGCAGAAGCAAAAAGACAATTACTGTCGTGGTTTAGGTAACTATTAGCAGATTTGGAGATGCAAATAGTACGTGATTTGATAGCACCCCATGAATGCTTCCTTTAAACTCCAAGGAAAATGCTGCTTTGTCAGCAAGTGTGAAAATTGAGAATCCTTAGTCTAACCTTTGATCCTAAAAGAAATAGAAAGTAATGTATACATTTTTATCTCTGCTGCCTTCAATTTGCTGAGGACTTGTTTGGGAAGTTTTAATCTCACCTTTGAAGTTTTCCTTCAAGGTATTTAATGGCTCATACGTCTTTGTTAAATGAGGTGTGTGGCGGCCTCTACTGGTGTGTGTTTATAGAAAATGTTTCAATAGGCAGAAAAAATATTAATTTCAATTAAAAAGTTAGAAATACAGACTCTTTCTTTTAAATATACAAAAATATCTAATTTAATGCAGAAAAAATATATTACAAGTTGTGTAATGTATTCTTAATTAGGAAAATAATCTAAAACACCGATCATGTTAGCGTAACATAATGATTTACGGAAGGGCATTAATTGTTCAATCCACTCTGATATTGGGTTAAATATATTTTATTAATGAATTACTAATCCCATATGAGGCAGCTTATTACCTCTAGTCCACTGTTAAATCCCTTTAGTTGACTTAAATAAAATCACTTAAAACAAACCCAGAGGAAAGGAAATATTTTACAGTTAAGTCTATAAAGTCCTAAACTAGAACCATTGGATGACAGGCTGGTTTCCATAAATCAAGCAAACTGTACGTTGACTTAATATAGCTGACATAGAGATCTATTTTACAGTGTTTTCACTTTGAAAAGTACAACACATTAAAATACGTTCAATTTATCAAAGCTAAAAGCAACATTTAAGTAATGTACTTAAAGTGCGAAGGCACTTTAACACAAAGAAGTGATGCCCAGTGGCTGTACTTGGTAACTGAAGGTGGAAATACCAGGTATCGTTATTTACAAAAGAAGTTGTAGTCCCAAAAGATCTTTGGAGATCTTCCACAAAGTACACTAATTACCCTTTTCGTCTGAAAGTTTGCCTATTCTTCCTTCATTCACTATAAGCTCCTCTTTCTACTCCCACACTGGAAAAAAGAAAGAAGAAAGCAGAAACAAAATCATAAACAAATATATGAAAAAATGCACTGTAGAAACATTCATGTTCACGGATGGTTCCTAAGAAGAGAAGGAAAAAAATCGTGAGGGGAGAGTGAGAGAGAAATAATTTAAAGGAAAAACTTGCAACAGCAATACCTTTGCTTCACCCCATCTCCCACACATTTTCAAAAAGTCCCCACCGGGAAGGGGAGAACACAAACAAACACAAAAGCAAACGCAGTGCTTCCAACAGTTTGGAGCAGCATCCTTTGATGCCTTAGGGTTGTAAATGATTTCCCTTCACAGCTGACTGATTGCAGTTTGTTTTTCCAGAACTTCGAGGTAGTCTGGTTCTGATTGCGGCTTAGCTTGCAGTAAAGGGTGATCAGGCTTTGACTGCCCCACAAAGCATTTCCTGGGAGTTCCATATAAAACGGTTTTATTGATTCTGTCTTGGTTTTGGCGTCGAGATTCATAGGCAGGGGCGAACTGCCTTTTAGGTAAGGTACAAAAGTTATAGTGGACGAGGCCTGCACTGGGGAGTTCCTTGACTCGCTCAGCAATATTTTGATACAGCAGCTCGGGCTCTCTTGGTGTGGCCTGCTTTTCCAGCAGCTCAGTGGCACTAATTGTGTAAGCTAGCGTGGCTGGCTCTTCCTTCTTCTCCTCCAGGTTGCCATAGCTGAATTCTTGCAGGTTGCGGTAATAGGCCACCGGGTCTCCTTCCTTCTGCATGTAGATGGGGTTTTGGCACATCTGACCCACAGGTGGAGGGATGTAGTTATAGACATGGCCGTCGGTTTTATCATGAGTCTCTGTGTTGTAAGAGCCGTACTGTAATTGGAAGGAACTTATGTCTAAGTTGTTGGCACTCCTGGGAACATTTGGCACTCCCTTGCGGCGTTTCAGGACAAAGACAAACAAACCGGCCCCAAAACAGACTGACAGGATAAAAACAACCAGCAATCCTAAGATTAAGACAGAAAGTGGAACTTCTGTATGTAGTTCAGGATAGGAACTGGGAGACACGCTGAGGGACCGAGGCGTGTCTGTGTTGTGATTCATTGACAGAATGGTCCCGTCTGACAAATTCGGACTCTCTGGACAAATGGCTTCCCTTCCCAGAAATTTCAGTATCTCCCCTGCATGCTTAGCGGGAGACTCACAAGTCACCTCATTGATGACAACAGGGGAGTTGGCGTGCTCTGTCCAGTCCTTTAGACCCATGATGTCACAGGTGCAGTCCCATGGGTTCTCTTGCAGATCTATCTGGATAAAAGCCGGAAGCTGGTCCAGAACCCCTTTCACAGGCAGGTGTGAAAAATGGTTGTTTCTCAGATTTAGCCTGGTGAGGGCTGTGCCCCCAAATATATTATCGGGTAAGGACCTCAGCAGGTTGTTATTCAGAAACAGGAGCTGGAGGTTAATCAAAGCATCAAAAGTCAGCGGCTTGATTTCCTTAATGACATTGTACTCTAAGTAGAGATACTGCAAGCTCTGCAGCCCATCAAACATAGAAGGGTACAGCACTTCAAGGTAATTGCCATTCAGATAAAGTCTGCGTAAACTGGTCAGGTTTGTGAAGGCACCTTCCTGAATGATGGCAATCCTGTTGTTTCCCAAATGCAACAGATCCAAAGAACTGTAGTCTGAGAGGTCATTCTTATAGACGGTTTGAAGATAGTTCCCTGTTAGGTAGAGTTTCTTTGGACTGGTGGGTTTAGGCTGCAGGTCGGAGATATTAGTGAACTTTCTTTCTTGGCAGTTAACATTTAGACCATTGTCTGAGCTCTGAGAGGTGCAGACACAGCTACTGGGGCAGGTGAGGGGCACGGGGGACTTGGTCTGGTACACCATGATCGGTCCAAAGCTCTGCCTGTCCTTTGACACAGTCACTCGGGGAGTTGGACGATTTCTCATTTTGGGTGGCCGGCTGGCTTTTGGAGCTCTGGTGGGGCTGAGAGCAGGATTCATGGTAGGTGCCAGCCTTTGAATGTGTGTGTCACCATGACTGCCCCTTTGACTGGAGTCACCAGCACTTTTTCTGGGACAGAGGTCTTGCCTGGTCAGTTGGGTCACGTCTTTCCCGTGCAACCTGAAGGGAGTTTCGCAGACAATCTCCCCCACAAAAACAGTTATGGTGTCCAGCCACGCCTTGAGAGGAAGTAAGTCACAAGTGCAATTCCAGGGGTTTTCCTCCAGCTGAATCTCCATGATCCCTCCGATATGTTCAAGGACGCCAGCGAAAGGCATCACCTTCAGCCGGTTTCCCCTCAGGTCTAAGTGGGTCAGCAGGACGAACCGGAACACATTGCTGGGCAGTGACAGCAGAAGGTTGTCATTCAAGATGAGCACTTTGAGCTTATTAAGTTTGCTGAACGCCCCTGCCTCGATGGCACTGATGTAATTGTAGTCAGCTTGGAGGTACTCGAGGCTCTCCAGGCCCAGGAAAGTGTCCTCCCGCAATACCTCCAGCTTGTTGTTATTGAGGTGCAGTCTCTTGAGGGTTTTCAAGCCACTGAACGCCCCAGTTCCGATCTCCTGCAATCCATTGTTACCTAGGTGAAGGGTCACCGCGTTGGAGTAATTGACAAATTCGTTTGGGTACAGTCTTGTCAGGAGGTTGCCATTGAGAAAAAGCTGATAGATTCGATACTGGGGGGGCTGAAGCAGGCTGACAGTTGTAAATCCTTTGTTTTCACAGTTAATGTTTAGTACGTTTTCCTTCTCCTCGCACAGGCAGCGGATCTTGCAAATGTCTTTGGCAGTTTTGCGACTCTCCGTCTGTAAAATCCCGGCCACGGTTAACACACTGAGGAACCAAACGCTGCTCAGCATCTTTAGGCACCTTCGGTGTCAGCTCAGGTACCTACAGGCAAACCTTGAGTGGGGGGCGGGGGGGGGAGCGGGGTGCGGGGAAGAAAGAAAGAAGGAAGCCCGATTAAAATGGCAAAGCAAGGAGGCGGAGTGGAAGGGAGGGAGGATAAGGAGGTGGGCAACACAGCATAATGAAATCACTGCATTTTTCAAAGCGATTTCTTCTCTCCTCTCCCCTCCCACTCCGCCAGCCCACCCACACACGCGTTCCGGAACACACATGCTTGCACCTGATTTCCCGGCGGGTCGCAGCCAAGCCGCGGAGTCATTAGTAATCCAGTTGTCCTACTAAATCCAGCCCATCTCCTCCTCCCCTGGGGTACCTTGAAGAGATCTCTGGCGGCTCGCCCTTCCTGGGCGCCCAGCAGAAATTGCTTTACTTTTCCTCCCTCCCTCCCTCCCTCCCTCCCTTTCTTTCTTTCTTTCTTTCTTTCTTTCTTTCAACTGCGCAAAAGGGGGTGGGAAAATCAGCCATCGGGGGGCTGGCAGCGGGGACTGAGGTGTGAGAGCACAGACAGCTCAGGGCGGGGTACTCACACATCAGGAGAAGACAGGACCCCTCTCCTCTGCAGTCCGCCAGGAGTTTAGCATCTTCAGGAAGAGAGGGACAGCAAGGTAAAAAGAAGACGCCGCTTCCAGGGGGGATGTCCTGCTTTCTGTCGGTCGCTTTAATTTGGTTGGGGGATGCGCAGAAATTAAAAATCCGGCAGGCGGCAGGAGAGGAAGACAAGGGTCGGAGTGCGGGGAAGCTTCGCCTCCGGGAACCGGGGGGCGGGGCGGGGTGAGACTGCGCAGGGAGGTCGGGGAGCCGGCCGCTGGGCTCGGTTGGCGGGCGGCGGCCACGGCAAAGCCTGGGCGCGCGCTTCCAATCCGGTAGCGGCGGCGGCAGTGCGTCTAGCAGTTTGAATTTGAGAGGCTTTGCAGGCTCTCCGGGACAGGGCTAGGGTGACGTCACGGGGGGGGAGGGTGCAGGCAGAGGATCGAGGGCGCGCGGTGGGGGAGGGTGGGGCAGATGCTTCCCTTCCCTGCGAATGGCTTTGCAAAGCTCAATCCCTGGCTGCGTCAGTGGATTCTGAACTACTCCATCTCCAACTCAGCTGGCGGCGGGAAAAGCCCCCCCAGAGGGGGTTCTCAAGGAGCGACCCACTAAGGTGCCGGCACCACCAGAACTCCTCCTCAGGCCTCTCTGGTCGCTTCTACCCCCTCTCCTACACACTGCCTGAAGGATAGCGACCTGGGCATTCCAGGGAGCTCGCTTTGATTCTCAAGCAGGGCTCCAGACTCTCTCAGGAGAGACTGTGGTGTGTGTGTGTGTGTGTGTGTGTGTGTGTGTGTGTGTGTCCAGCTTCTGTGCTGGGTGCAGAGCGAGGTGTTTGTCTGTGTAGGAGGGCGAGGAGTTCTTGATGCTACAGACAGAGCTTTGTTTCAGCGCTGAGAGCATCACTTTCTTGGTGGTGACCGGCCAAACACAAATTACTCTGGACTCCCCACGCCAGCTCAATGCTACCTTGCAGACTGAGTTAAACAAAAAGAAAACCCTTCTCCCAGTGCAATGTATACCTAGCTAGGTAATGAGGTTTAACCTTGTGTTTTTTGCCTGGAGGAAGAAGAGGAGTAGGTGTCGGAAAGGCGCTGGCAGCCTGAGCCTGAGCTGGAACAGGGAGCCCAGAGAAGGGGCGTTCAGCAGTCCAAGCTGCAGTGGTAGGGGAGCCAGGAGAACAGAGGAAGGCAGTAGAGGATGCCCGGCTGCTGAGGAGGAAAGGGGAAGGAAAAGGCGTCCTGAGCCGGGACCTAGCACAGCAGGGTCTGATTTAGCTCTCTTGCCAGGTTATGTCCTGTTTCCATTTGTAGATTCTGCAGGCCCTCCCAGCTCTGACACTCAATTTGGGTACAAATAACCCTTCCAGAGCATTACTCATGGCCAGGTGTTGGATTTTTGCCTTCATTATCTCCTTTCTTCTTAATTATCTTACAGTCCCAGCCTGAGATCCAGGAGTCTCCCAGTGTGAGTCCATTTGCAAGGTGTGAATAATGTCTGGTGTCTCCTGCAAGGGCAAGGGCTGCCACTTTTGGGGTGGGAGAGATGCCAGGCAATAAATGGATGAAATGGAGTGAGGGAAGGAACTGACTAAATGCTATACCTTTCCCACAAAACACCTCAGCTTGCTTTTCCCCTCTTCCTTCCCAGACCTGCTATAGAGAGTCATCATCGGGTCTCTATTGCCTGGCCAAATGCCAGATAGGCAATCACACAGGCCAGAGGAGCCATTTGAGAGTAGAACGCCTATTGCTTTTTCCCTTATTCTTTCCTGTTCAGCCCGGGTCATGGGCTTGGACAATTGACACAAGGTCCTTCAATCCCAAGAAATGCTGGAGCAGTTCATAAACTTAGGTACCCAGTCAACCTGTGGCTCTGGTGATGTCCTGTGAGTTTTTCTACATTTTTTGCCCTTCTCCTTCTGTGGAGGAGTCCTCTTTACTGCCCTAATGCTTGTTTGCACTTCAGGGAGATCTTTTCTTTTCCTTCTCAGCCTCAAATTTTCCTTCTCTAAGCACCATAACAACCTTGAGATACTGGGTCTTGAGGGGCAAAGGCAGTGGCGGAGGGCATGCTCCTCCACGGCAGGTGCATCATTAAGTGTAAGCAGGGGGCTGCATCTCAAGCACAGTTAGGCTCCCTTTCATAGCAAAGGGGTATTTGTCTACATAGTCCCAATTTTTAGAGGAAAATTGTTCCCAGAAAACACGGTTTTTTCATTTATTCAGTCGTTCAACAGTTACTAATTAGGTCAATATTTTGTGGAAGTACAATCCAACGTGACAGCTGGACAAGACCTTAGAAATCAAGTTTATTTTACAGATGAAGAAGTTCCTCAACCAAAGGAAATGCTGGCATGGTTAAATTCAAAACACTAAAATTGAAACCAGAACACAGGGGTTCTGAATCCAGCAATTTCCAAAGGGCCCATTGCAGTTTAACAATAATTAGAGAAAAACTGCCTACTTAAATTTAAACAGCACTGGTGGGGTTTTATATCAATGTTCTTTCTAATTTGAAGTGAAATATCAAGTACTACTAGTTTTCAAACACATTAAAATTTGACATTGATGATGCTGTTAATAGTACTTGAGGACAGAGACTGTTATGCTGGAAATTTCAGAGAGAGAGAGAAGGAGAGAAAAAGAGAAGGGAAGGGAAGGGAAGGGAAGGGAAGGGAAGGGAAGGAAGGGAAGGGAAGGGAAGGGAAGGGAAGGGAAGAGAAGAGAAGAGAAGAGAAGAGAAAAAAAAGAAGAGAAGAGAAAAGAAAAGAGAAGAGAAGAGAAGAGAAGAGAAGAGAAGAGAAGAGAAGAGAAGAGAAGAGAAGAGAAAGACTGGGGATGTGGGCTCTTGAAATTTTTGGCAATTATAGAATGAAGGCGGAAAGCTGGTTGAGCAGAGACACCAGGGACATTTGTGGCGGGTCTTCACTTTAAGGCCAGCTTCCTACAAGGGTGCACTGGCCCTTCCACCGCTCTCTCCTGTCAGTGTCTGAGCTGAACTGAGCGTCCACAGCTACTTTGGGAAACACAGTCCTTGGGAAGACATCAACTGCAAACCGGATAGGCACTTTTCACTAAGTTTCCTTGAGCTCCGCGCCTCAGGAAGGACAGCCGCAGCACCCCGCTAAGAGTGGGTTTTCAAGGCCGAAGCTTTCAAAGGTTCAGAGTGCACTGCGAGCCCTAGAGAGGCCAGGGCGGTCGCTAAAAAATAAGGAAAACGCTCGGCTGCTCCTCGCTGAAGCAGGGAAGCTGCGGGCTCCAGGGGCTCAACCTCCCTTGCCTCTAAGGGAAGAGAGTTTAGCTCAGGTCGCCCAAGCCTCCACCGGTCGCCGAGGGTCCGCGGGCGAAGAGTCCACCTCCGTCCCGGGCGCCCTCCGGGCCGACTGCGTGGGGAGCCCTGCAGGCCTGAGAAGGGGGCCGTGCCTGCCCCCAGGCCCCTTCTCGGATCCCGCGCACCCTACTGGCAATCCTAGGCCAATCCGATTTCGGAGGGTTCTTGCGGGAGAGGAGGGGTCTCGGCGATTCCCCGTCAGCCCCAAACGGGGCACGCGCCCCCACCCCCGCTGCGCTACCCTCCCTACCCCTATCTGCCAGGCGCACGATACGCGGCCCGGGGCCCCACAGCCGCGACGGCCACTCGCGCTACGCTTGCCGCGGGGCTTGGACACCGCGGGTGCCTGGAGCTTCTCCAGCGGCGGCTCGCACCCGGCCCGCGGGCCGCCCCCGGGGGCGGTGAGCACCCGGCCGCTCCGGGCGCCGATCCGACCACGCCCGCGCGGACTGTCGGGGCCGAGGACAGCCCGGCACGGCCGGAGGGTGGAGGGCGGCTGTCAACGCGCTGCCCTCGGCGGGTCGCGCCCGGCCTCCCCACGCCCGGCCTCCCGCGAGGCTGAGGGAAGCCGGCTTGTGCACCGGGTCGCCGCCGCTTCCCCGAGTGTTCGCAACTTACCGAGCGAGCGTGCCGCCCGGATCTTCCCCCGGAGGCGCCCTCAGCATCTGCCACCCGCGGAGGCGCAGGAGCCGCACAGGCTGGGACCGGCGCTGCCCGGGAGCGAGGGCACGGTGGGAGCGCGGGCGGCGCCCCCAGGGCAGGCAGATCCCCACTGGCGCAGCTCGCCACCGGGCAACGCTTGTGGCAGGAAGGAGGGAGGAAGAGGGAGGAGGAAACAAGAGCGGGAGGGAGGAGAGCAGAAAGAGGGAGGGCCGGTGGCCCCTCTCCCGCACTTATCAATCACTCAGCAGATCAACTATCCCCGCTGTGCACCCGGGAGGGGGATGCACCAGCCCACAAAGGAGCCGCTGCTCCATTTCTCTGACAAGCGCCGCGGAGCGCTGCTCACGCCTCTCGGCCCCTCTTGCCTGGAACTCTGCCCAGCTCTTGCAGCTTCTACCGTGGGCTGCAGCTCAAACTCGGTCAAGTGAAATAAGGATGGCACATGGTCGGTACCATATCCGAGGGGAGACTAAGACTGCGGGGTGGAAGGAAGTTGCGGGCAAGTCAAAGAGCAGCCTTCAGTCCGAGCTGGACACCCTCCGGGACGGCTGCCTTCCCTAACTAGTAAGCGCCAATCACTGGAGTTCGCAGGCAGATATTTAAGGACCTCCTATGAGGATGGTAAACAAGGAATTTCCATATGATATAAAGCAGAGCTAGGCTTGTGCGAATGTGTTCACAAAAGCAAGCCCTTAGCAGCGTTCCAGTCCCGTTTTAACACTGATTATTTTTATTCTGCACAAGGTAGCCTGCATCTACTAAAGCCTTTTTTTTTTTTTTCTTTTTAGCCATCTTTCCTTTTCTCTGGGTTCTTTTTCTCTAGTAGTTCAGATTGCGATTCTACGAAAAGAAGGCTATCGGTGAAAGACTCAATGTGATTCAACAAGGCTTTTGCCAAGAACCCCGGGGGTCCCCTGTGGACCTGCTCTCCCTGGGGCCTGCTCTCCTCTTTTTCAGAGTATTCGGGTAAAGTTGTGGGTTTCTTAGTTTAAGCCAGAAATAGGGAATTCATTTCACGGCACCAGGACACGTTACCCTCTATCATGGTCTTAATTGAAGTAATCCAAGTTCCCGGTCCTTTTCATACTCCCTGAGGACTCTGCCAAGCCCCCTGTTCGTCAGGATATCTGCAGGCTCCGTGGTGGAGAGCTGAAAAGGAATGCAGGGAAAGAGTGCAAAATCAGAGCAAAAATTAACGGCAGACGTAACGAATCGGCAGTACGATTTGCGTTCGAAGTTATATCCCGTATGTCTTCCGCCTCATTCCTGTCCTTACCCTTGGGAATATTGGACGTCCCCTTCCCCTTCTTGGCTTGCTTTTCAGGATGGTTTTCTAAGAAGATCATGCTGGGCCTTTTAAAGAGAAAACTACTTACTGATAATCTTACATTATGAACATACGGAGTTTCCTTTAGTAATTGTCCAAAGAATTATCTTATAATCCTGTCTCTGGGTTTTAAAGATCATTACTGTTCCTTTTACTTCATTCTTGAGACAGCCCTTTTGAAATTTCCTTACCACTCAGATAAGCAGTTTTAGAATAACATAGTTCTCACATATGCACATGGGCAGGCTATTTACAGTGACAGATTCAGAAACTTGGCTCTTTTAAAATTATCCTTATTTCTGTAAAATACCCAATGCACTATAACAGTGGTCTGGGCACATCATGTTCTTATAAACTGAAGGCAGTTAACGGTGTTATTTCTCTGGCTTTCCCTCATTTCGGACTGTGTCATCTTTTCATGAAGTTACTTAACAGGTGCTATAAACAACTCCAAAACACAGAGCTAAGGAGCCATTCAAATGCAGAAATAATGAGACAGTCATGATGGAAAAAGAAACCAGTTTGCTGAGACTGGTGGTATGTCTGTAGCCAAAGTGAGAACACAGCAAAAGCAATAACTTGTATGCAGATTACACAAGAAGCATAATATTAACGCTAAAAACATTTTATTTTGGTCCAGTAGAATCATGTAATGCATCAATTTTAATTAACCTTTAATTACATGGCATGCATCAATTTTAATTAGCCTTGGAAGCAAGTCTCAAATGCTTACCAGCCTTCGGAAAGCTTTTAGTAGCCTGGCTTTCTACATGGGCCCTCACTGATGTCATAGTAAGATAAAATTAAAAAGAGCAGACGTTTCTTTTTGTCAGCACAAAGTGTTCAAGTGGGTGGGGAGCTTTTTGAAAGGTGTCCCAAACGCATACAAACACACAGACAAAAATTGGTGAGCAATACAAAACTTTCTGTGAGGGCTGTCACATAGATAATTATAGTAGAAGAGAACTTGAAGTATGGGAAAAATTTAAACAGAACAATTTATTTGAAAGCTGTCATGTTATACTGACTTTTCTAAAAAGTTTCAGTGTTACAGGAAAATTTCCAAATACCAAAGATGCACAAACAGGTGCACTTGTGTTAATTAATAAAAATCGTCACATTAATTATTTGGTATGGTAGCACTGAAATATAGCTCTGTGTTTGTGTGCTGTTTTCTGTTGTTAGTTCACACAACAAAATGGAGCAACAACATTAAAAATTCCCTGGAATTTCATAATTTCATTTTAAGAGTAGAAGAAAACCAGAAATGTCATGTAGAATGAATGAAAAAAATACATATGTTTCTAGGATCATAAAACACTATTCAATTACTAGCCAGGAAGCAAAGAAAGAAAGAAAGAAAGAAAGGAGAGAAAGCTCACACACAGTCGGGAATTCTGAGACAGATGTGCTGCTATTTTGGAGTACTGTTCCTTTTGAACCATACATTTGAAAGAAGAGTTCCAGAGGACAGACAGATTCCTAAATAAAGAAAGAAATGTGGCACAAAGAGGACATGCCCTTAATACCAGTAATTATAGTTTAAAGGATATTGTAGACTTTGGTTTCTGATGCTATTGAAAGTGTAGATATTTTTAAATTCAATTACTTTGATTATTTTGGCAGGCACTGTGGCCTGCTTGGAATGGTGTGCCAGGACTCAGAAGAGTCTGTCTTTTAATCGAACACAACCAAGCCCTTGGAGCCAAATAACCTGAGTTCAAATCCCAATCCTGCTACCTCACCATGGAGGCAGAGCCGACCCTGTGCCTCTTTTACTTACTGCTTATGTGAAACTAGCTGCTAAGTCAGGAAGGGCAGACACTTTAAACTCTTAAAAATTGCGACATGGTACATGTACGTGCAGGGAAATCTTGAACTGAAAAATTGCTAGCCTCGATTTCTAAAAATAAATAAATTATACAAAACATGACAATTTTAGTGAGAAAGCAATATTTTAATTTTAGTTGAATAATAGAATCAAGATAAAAAAATTTAAGATTCTGGTTGGCACTATATACTTTAAACATTCAAAAGAAAACTTGAAAACATCCCATCATTTTTTCCCAGATAGTTGAACATGTATAGATCAGAGTTTCTTAGCCTCAGTACTGTTAACATATTGGACCAGATAATTCTTATTTGATGGGGGAGGAAGCTGTCCTGTGTGATACAGGAGTGTTTGCAATATCCATGCAGCATGTGTATACAAGCACTCTAATTTTCTATAGCACTTGAACCATGTAAAGGAATGTTTGTACGTTATGAGTTAGTGACACAGCAAGCACAAGCTCCCAGCTGGCTGATGCTCTGTCTTGTTACTACAGTCAAGGACCATCACGGAAGGCTGGTGATGCATATTGCTGCTCCTCAGGAAGAAATGTATCTTATGCTATGACCCTGAGCACAGTCATAGATGGAAACAATAGTTTGCTGAAACAATATCACCCTCATCATAGCCTTGTACCTGGAAATATTCCACTGTAGTTTGATTTTAAAATTTGCTGGCTCTGGCCTACTAAATTGATTTGAGGAGTGACTAAGAGATTGTATCTCATAGTTTGAAAACACTAGCATACTAGATTGAGCAGGAAAGGAATGAAAATGGGACGGAAAGGAGAAAAGGGGAAATAGAGACAGAAGGGAAGAGTAGAGAGAAAGAAGTATATGCGGCACAAAGTTACGGGGAAATGTATGGTGCTTGACAGATTATGTCAAGTGCCACCTGGCAATGACTACAGTTCTCTAAGGGTTCTAGATTTTCCCCCATGTTGGCTGAGTCCAGTGATTCATTATTCAGAATCATGTTTAAGCTTTCTGGACCTGAGAGTAAATATCCATAGCAGAAGCCACAGACTGCACAGATAAGGCTTAGGACAGCATTAGTAGGTATTTCCTTTATCCTGACACATTCTATCCTGTTAATCTCACTGCAACTGGATGTTTTATTTTGGTCTGGAGTTACAACCTAATATGTTCAGGAGGAAGGCAAATTTATTGGGTTTGACATTGCACTTTATTGGAATGGTATAATGCAGTTGAGCCTCTGTACTAAGTTCTGTTGATTTTATTTATGTATTTATGTTTGGCTAGTATAAATATATGGTAAAGTATGTGCTGTAGTAGAAAGTTTAATGCTGACTCTGCTGGAACATTCAAAAATGCTTGTATGCAAGATGCCCAGTTCTAAAGAGTTACAGCCAGGAGAGCAGCTACTAAGGATTTGCATTAAGTATTTCTGATTTTTAAAAATGTCATCATTTGTGAAGAGGACCAGTCTATTAATATTAAAAATGGCAAAGATGACACACTCCAGATATACCCTGAAGTTGTGATTTGCACAAAATGAAATGGGGTTTAGAAATTGAGGATTCAGAAGCGAGTGTGAGATCTAGAATGTAAATAAAGTCATTTCCAAGAAATAGCTGGATGCCACTTTCAACCATCACTGCAAAGCAAAGAGGGGAGAATGGAATTTTTTTAACCTTGAATGCTGATGACTTGTTATTCAGATACGGTATCAGTTCTTTGTCTTCCTTCCATTCTTCACCTCTCAGGCATTTCTTAAGGGGCTTTACAATGACACCTGGCACACAATGCTATTCACCTGATTATGGCAAGTGAGAGCGCCTCTAAATCAAATGTAATGGTCCCAGCACACGAGTCAAATACTTTTGCATCTGCCTATGGTCTTACCATGGTTCCTAGTTAAAGAGACCTCAAGTCTCACGATTTTTGATAACCTAATATCCCTGAATTTCTCTTAGGAAAAGAGCCTTCTCTGTATTTGGAGTGGAGGAACCATGTAGAGTATCTCCAAAGCATCGCTTTGGGGTTGCCCGAGGAAACCATAACAATACTGGGGGCATAGCTGTCACCTGGAATATGTTAACCCCATGCATCAACATAGCGACTCAAGTGCAGTAGTGGGTCCAGTGTCCCTTTGGTAATAGTTTGAAAGGGGACAAAAGCAAGCTCGGTTTTTGGTTATGTATCATTGCTTAAGAATAATGAATTCAGTATGCCGATCCTCTAGCTCTTTACATATAGATCTAGTTGTCAGAGGTCAGAAAATGGCACCATCTGAACTGGACAATTTATGTGTCATGCTTTTAACATATTTTAATTGATTTATTTAATGTCTCTCTAATAGAAATACTAATATCGAAGGAGCTGGGTACATGACTGTTAAATGATGAATACTAGTCATTGTTTGCAGCAAGGAACGGCACATGTCAAAATCATTAATTGATGATCTACTTATCATTTATTAAAGTATAGTCACTCAACTTAAGAGAACTCTTGCCCTTTGAGTAAAAATAAATACTGCATACCAATTTTGGATAACCCTGGGTCTCTGCTGATAAGTTCCATTCGTTTGGAATTCAAATATCATGATTTAATCAAGGGTCTGAAGAGATCTGCTATGATTTACATTGACAACTTCAGGGAATGATGGACTCCAGTCTGCTGGGAAGGCTGTTTTGGCTATTAGCCAAATTTGTTCTTGAGCTGCAGTGATGATATTGATCACAGGGCACCTGGCTTCCTCAAGTTGTGTTTCTGTACGGATTTTCAAGTAAGTAGTTTGGCTAAAATAGAATCCTAGAAGATGAACCATATTTATTTACATCAAGTTAAATTATCAACCTTTTTCACCTTAATATGCATTAGCACCTTAAGAATTAAAAGCCTGCTATGATATATTGGTATAACAAATAATTCTATATAGAAATATTTCACAGTACAGGGGACTAGGGCTGGTAATCTGCAGTTAAACTGAGATTTGTAAAGCTGTTCAGTTATCTTTCATTGAAATACCAAAGTAATAAGTCATATTTAAGAACTTTGTACTTGCAAAATTTCAGTGATTGTCTTAGGTATAGATGTTGATGAAAACCACTTGATGACCCATGAATTTGTGTTTTATATATCTGTCTACCTTCTTTCATTTCCTTCCTTCCTTCTTTCCTTTATAGTTTATTTGGGAATTCTGTCATCCACAATTAGATGCTTTGTCAATTAAATGTTTAAAAACTATAAGCAGGAGCATACCGAGAAAATTATTACTTAGGATGGACCAGCATGACATCGAAGTTTTTGTAAGGAAAAGACCATCATAATTGCTATTTTGACTGAATTTTCCATGTAGTGTTACAGTTGTGGATCTAGAAAAGGATCTACATGTAGTGTACCTTAATCTGTATGTGTATGTCCAGGATTCCATCCCCTGGGCCCTTGTAAAGCATGCAGTTTTCTGCGCTCCACTCTAGACACACTGGATTGAATGTCTTGGTGTGAGCTTTAAAAACAACTCTAGTCCAACATCTTCAATTTAGAGATGGAGAAACCAGGGGCCAAGAAGTAAAGTGACTCACTCAGTTACATAGGCAGAGCCAACGGTGAAATTCAAGTCTCTCATCTCTCATGTGAATTCCTCTACTTGGTTGTTTGATATTTCGATGCTTTACTTTTAGAATCATATTTTTCTCTGATGATCCACATTAAAATTTAATGCAACACAACACACTCTGCTTATGAACCATGTTAAAATAGGCTTGTAAAAAGTGACTTGTTGGTCAGCCGCATAAAGTGATAACATTGTATTTTCAAATTCTTCTGACTAAAAGTTTATTGGTATTTGTACTTCAGGATAAACTCTAACAAAATGCTTGATAAATACTGAGTTGAAAGAAGTGAACACAGATCTCCATATTGAGTTTGAAAACATTTACCTTATTATTGGCACACTGGAGCTAAGATGTCAAATTTAATGGAATCTGAAGTCGCTTACTTTTTGAGTTATTAGGTATGAGGTTTACTGAACAATTTAGAAGATATTGCAGGGAGACCAGGATCCTCAGTAGCTTTTTTTCTGCTCAGTTTGCTTTCTTTTTCATTTCAAATTTTTGAGTGAAGTTATATAAACCCCTCAGATTAGACTTCAAAAGTGTGGGAGCTGAGGACACTATCATGAAACTCTCTTGACCTATAAGTGTCAACTTCCAGAAAATTTCTGCTAGAAACTTTTGAAGATAAAATAGAACATCTAATTAACATTTAGAAGAGGAAGATATATATCCATTTCAAGTAAGCTGACCTGGATTTCAGTAGCAAGATCTCTTCTTGACACATTTGTAACTCATTTTAATTGCTAATAAGTACTGTGTGTACACACCCAAGGCAGAATGGGACTTAACCTCTTAGAGTTACAAAGGTGAATTAGCTTAAAATTAAACAATATGTTTTTGTGAAAAGGCATTTCATTTGGCATAATCTAATACTGAACCAAATATATGTGATCGACAAGCACCAATTACTGAAGAAAGTTGACAAGACTAATGATATTTTTATGTGCCATCTATATTACTGTAATTATTTTCAAGGGGAGTCAGGTGACTTAATTTGCATGAAGTAGAGGTAGCATGAAGTATCTGGGCTTTGGAATCAACCCCACCTGAGTTAGAACCCCAGCTCAATCATTTAACTAAAATGTGAGTATGAATATAAGCAAGTTATTAACATTCTGAGTCTGGATTTTTTCTTCCATAAAGAATGGCTAATTATACTGACCTAGAGGCATTTATCATGGAAAACATAGGAAACAGATATAAAACATTTCCTACTATGCCTGGCATTTAGTCAGGGAAGAAGGAACCATATGTTCCTTCCAGTGTCCTTAGCTTGATCCAGAGTAAGGAATATCAACCATTCTTCTGGAAATAACAGGAAGAGAATCCCTCCCCGCCTTTCCTCCCTCTTTCATCCTCTCTTCAAGAGAGTGTGCCCTTTTTGAGTTGAGAGAAGCATCTGGTTTTTTTTTTGTTTTTTTTTGGTACTAGGAAATCAAACTCATGACCTGAGGCTTGCCAGGCAAGCACTTATGCCACTGAGCTATATCCCGGCCCAAGAGAAGCATCTGAGCAGGTTTAGCTCAGTACTTTTTGTACTTTCAGGCCTACCTCAGAATGTTCTTAGGACTTGGTGAGTAATTTCGTTCAGAACTTTTCACTAGGACATCTGATTGTGGTTGTAGACTAAACCAAATTATTATACTCACTGTTAGCTGTAATGAAGCTGATATATTGATCTCCATCTATCTGATAGCTGCATTTACTCCTCAGTCAGTTATAAAACCACAGTGAATTCACAGTGAACACTCACCCTCAAACCCCCATAGTAGGCCATCAATAAATTACAAGTATTATCATGGGAGCTTTTGTCTGTATTTTAATAATATCTGTAATAATTTGAGTTGCTCAAAAGATATAATATCTATAACCTAGTGAATTCCTCAGATGTTGGTACATACTGTAATTTTTCATTAATTTGTAGAAAAATTTGCCATTAGTACCTTTCATCTATGTGAGTAGCATGGGCTTTCTCACTCAGGGTTTGTCAAAACTGAATTTTCTTTGCAACTTCAAATCAAAGGAAACGCAGGGTTGGTGCTTTCTCAAGCTACTTTATCATACACTTTATGCATTTTTCAAACTCGGAAAATGTGTAATGCATCAAAAGTAACTAGATTTGAGAGGCTGGGGATTTAGCTCAGTGGCAAAGCGCCTGCCTGGCAAGCGCAAGGTCGTGAGTTCGGTTCCCGGTACCGGAGAAAAACCAAAAAAAAAA
>NW_004955585.1:497461-521990 GCF_000276665.1 Chinchilla lanigera
TTTTTTTTGGTTTTTCTCCGGTACCGGGAACCGAACTCACGACCTTGCGCTTGCCAGGCAGGCGCTTTTTGCCCCTGAGCTAAATCCCCAGCCCCATTTCACATTCTTATAATAAACAGCTTTTCTTACTAGGCATGGTGGCATGTGATTATAATCCCAGCTCTTCAGAGGCTGAGGCAGGAGGATTTCTGTTGGTTTGAACCCAGCTTGGCCCCCATAATAATTTCAAGGCCAGACTGAACTACATAGTGAGATCTATCTCAGCAAAACAAAACAATATAAAAAAAAAACCTTTGCTCGTCACCTGTCTTTAGTGTTCTGAGTAGGTGCTCTTTTTTCTTCCATATTGATGAATCCAGTATTCTCCCCTACAAGATTTAATACAATTTCTATCATTGTATTTATCTTTTTGCTCTTTACATTTTAAATGGCTACTTCTTTCCCTAGATAGTATGTATGTAGGAGCTATGTGTTGTTGATGTCGTTTATCAATATATGTAGTAAGCAAATATCTGTTAAGTGAAAGAAATGAGAAAAATGATGAAGAACTGTTTCCTTAAGATGAATTATCTCCCATGAATTTCCTAAAACCTTCATAGAAGTAGACATATGGCAAATCTGCAAAAGTAGCTAGTCAAAAATTTTCAAACCTGTAAAGTGGGTTAGACTTAAATGTGCATTTATGTTATATGAGGGATAACTTACCAAGAAACCAACCCCCATATGGGCATGTCAATTCCCTAAATCTTAGAATCACTGATGATAGAAATGACTGTTATTCTTTGTGAAAACAAAGTTGTCCTCAGAGGAAGATGAACCTCAAGATTACCAAAAGTTACAGTAAGAAGCTCTCCATTGCTTGCATAGTCAAAGAAGTCCAGTTTTTTTCCAGCATGTTGCCTTCCCTAAGTCAAAACAAAACAGAAAGCCCTATCTTTCCCAAACTCCTTCGCAGCTGAGCGTGACCATGTAACTAAATTATTGCCAATCGGAGTCAAAGAATCATGTGGGAGTTCTAAGAGGGGAAATGAATACCCTTCATCCTGTTCTTCCATCTTGAACCATAAAGACTAGGACTATCTTGGGAGAGGGAAGATTGCTAAAATGTGCTTGGGTCACTAAGGACTGTATGAAGCCATCACACCAACACTCAATTGCCTACCTGTGCATGTTCTTTTGTTAAAGTGAGAATTAAATTTCTATACTGAGGGGACACTAATCCAAACATATATTTTTAGGTAAAGCAAAACCATACTAGCAATCCTGCCTTTTAAAAGTAGATATCTACACAACCTAGCCCAGGAGACACTTAATAGGTGTGTAAGCCTCAGCGACTAACTCTCCAGCCATATTTTTCTGGTATAAAAAATAGGACCTGTCTAAACCTATGTGCCTTTGCTAAAGAATTCTGCAACCACTTCTAAATACAATCACTCTGGATTGTTGGGCTAGCATTAGGAAAAAAATGAAGCCTACTTTACAGTTTGGCAAAAGTTCATTAACTGGATTTTTTTGTGTGATCATTTGAATGCAGACTCGGCTGAAATTTATCTTTATACTATCTAAAAAAAAATCCCTCAACAAATCTGCAGGGTAATTGTTGGCTTACTTTATAAACCACTTGCGTTCTAATTGAAAGTTGCCAGCTCCTTTTTGTATAGAAACAGTTAATATAGTAATTTTAAATGATTTTTAAAAATCCATTTACTAAAATAGTTTGGCAAGACCTTATGCTACTCATATTGTGGTGAGGTGGTGCAAGACAGAAGCTCAATGTTTCTGATTCTTTGATGACTGGCAGCCGAGATAAAACCGCGTTTCAGAAATTCCAGGAAATAATGCTTTCTGGAGCTTGAAGAATGGAAACAGCGACTGTGCCTTGGGTATAGATAGTGTTTCTCTCTGTTCTGGAAGGGATTACTTGTGAGCCTTATTGACATGCAGAAGTATGTTAAGTACTTATACTTTGTCCTCTGATGTTACAAGTAATCTAAGTGTAAATATTTCAGACTGGATGCTAACTTACTCTAATAATGCAGACGCTTACTTTGGGAGGGGAAGGAAGGGGGAATCCAAGCCCTTGTGGATATCCAGGGATTTTCCCATTCCCTCTGGCCTGTTCTGGGATAAGAAATCACAGGAACCTTGGCACTGGGGAGAGAAATGGTGGAGAGAAGAACCCCTGGCAGCTGAGTTGCTAGAGACCCTTCACGGTGGGGAATGGCCTTTTCTTTGGGGGATGGTGATGGTTAATGCTGAGCTAAGTTTTCTTTTTCCAAGTGGTAATATCACAAAATCTTCAACATTCCAGCAAAATGTGTTTGCTAGTCACCACAATTTCATTTAAGATTTGTGTTAGTACTACCTTGGGGGCGGCGAGGGTGCAGCTTTACTTTTGTATTCAGACAGAAGTTTCTAAGCGCTAATGTATCCTGGTCTTGGGTTAACGGTAATCAAAGTGAGCAAAGTCAGCAGTGATGCAAAGAAACTGGAAACAGCAATTTGGGCCCAAATGTCCCAAAGAACAAGCAGACCAGACAGTTATAGAGTCCCCAGAAAAATCATTTAAAATACAGGAAAGCTGTGTATTACTTACAGTCAAGATTCCTAAGATGACCTCAAGATATATTTAGATATTCAAGAAAAGTAATCACTAGAAGGCTAGAAAATTTGGATAACTAGGTCTCCATAATAAAGTGCCATTTCTGTTGAATCTCTATTCCAGTCTTTATACAAGATACTTGATATGCTTAATCTCCTTTACTGTTATAACATACCTGATAGACAGCATTACCTTCATTACCAGACATGAAAAATACTTAGAAATACCTTGCTAATTGGAAGTACTTTTTATTCTATGCTTTTGCAATGAAAATATATTTCTTTAACTTTTTAAAAATCAGTTCATAATGGTCTTCCTTGCAGTTAATATGAATGAGTGACATTTTGGCAGTCAGATTACAATACAATTTGCTGGAACTGCTGATCAGCTAGATTCATTTCCAGGAAGAACATGGGAATATTTCCGAAATTCCAGAACATCTAAACAATATTTATGCTTAAAATATGTCAAGAGTAGACTCTTTCCAGCTTATAAAAATGTAACATTTTATTTTCCGTGGTTATGTTTCGTTTTGAATCATGATCAAAGTAACAATGAGAATATTGTCTTTCAATTTTCTGCTATTAAATGGCTAAAAGTTATTGTTATTTATTAATGAGCTTCATGATTCAAATTTTACTGCCATGTTCTCGAATGAGTAGAAAGAGTGTTGTTAATACAATATGCTGTATGACGATTTACTAATGAAGAAATATAGCAAAAATAAAAGGCTACATTAGTAATGGATAATAAAGTCAGAGAAAGTCTTAATGATAAGTAATATTACAGTTGCTGAGTCTGCTGCTTTTTAAAAATATATTTATTTTCTACTGCATTACCACTCTTTTATTATAGAGGGCTTAATACTTCGTTTTACTCCTTTACCAACTAGAAAGTTGAAGATTATATGCAGAAATGCTCTGGGCTCTAAGTAGAAATTCCAAACAGTAAAAGTTTGCTGGCTTTTCCTAAAACTAGAAGAAATATTTATAGTTATTGAAAAGCAAAACAAAATACACTGTTTGTTGATTACCAGAGAGAGTGAAAGATGAGATTAAGCCAAGTCCTTTAGAGACATTATTGTCACTTTGTCACCTACACAGTGGCACAGAATTGAGCTAAAAACTTCATATGATTTGTGAAAAGGTGGTTATAGCATCCTTATTATTCTGTGGCCCCTAGGCCTGGTAACTTCTCATTACATCACTTCTTAGGAACCCCCCGAAGTTGTGTACCTAGTGTACGGCAAAGCTGTAACCTGCCAAATTGAAGTGGTTCAAGTGGGAGAGAGGTTGGACAGGCTGCCTGGAAAGAAGTCAGAGCATAGGCAAGGCTTAAGGTGGAGGTGTGGTCAGGTAGAGAGTTGGAGGGTTGTCTGAAGTTGTGTAGTACAGCAGTTGATTAGAATGCTCCAGGCCCTAGGTTCAACCCCTAGCATCACACAAAAAAACCTGCATAATTACAGGCTGATATTCAGGTGGGGCGTTTGTAGGGCGTGGTTCCTGAAAGAAATAGAACCAAATACTGGCAGATTAAGGCAAGATGGCAAAGAAAAGGCTGAGAGGGACAGTGGACAGGAGGCTGTTTCACTGAGTGCAAGGCAGGACTAGAGCACGGTTGCAGACAGACTGCAGAATTGGGATCCAGATCCAACAAAACTAATTTCCAGTTGCTCTTGTTCCTTCTCCAGAAGCATAGGGCAAAGTGCGCCTCTCCAGGAAGTAAAGGGGCAAGCCACTTTGAACTCGCTATTGCAGGTCTCCAAGGAGGAAGCTGGATCTCTTCCATGAGGGCTTGTGTTTAGACGTCCCCCGCACCCCGTCATAGGCGGGGCCTCATGCTGTCATAGGTGGTGCTTTTTCAGAGCTGACTGGAAAACTACTTGGTACAGATTCCTCTTCAGGGTCATTGCCATCCTGTCTTTACACATTTGTCAATCTAGGGTCCGAACTTTGTCTCTCTCCTGGTCTCGTCTTAACAGCTAGAACCTTGGCAAAAACACTGATTTAAGGTGCTTTGTTCGGCTGAGGTGTAGCTCAGTGGTAGAGTGTGTGCTTATCATGCATGAAGCACTGGGTTTCACCATCAGCACCAGATCACTCGCCCCTCCAAAAAAGAAAATATATTACTTGCACCTAATACCGATAGCATCTTAGTTTCCTGAGAAAGGTATTAGCAATGTCTGCGGTTATTATCTCTGCCTTCCCCGTCATTTCTAATTCAAATATCAGCAAATGTATACTGTCTTTTAAATAAACTGATGTGTGCTTGGCACTGTGAGAGGTCTACAAAAGGCACATGAGATACAACAGTTATCACTGAGGGTCATTCAGTCTTGGAGAGAGACAGAAAAAAGGAGGTGTGCTAAAAACTATGGTGAATGTTGGAATTTTAAAAATTTACTTAGGTAAAATATACACTGCCATTGATCTCCCTCAAAACACTCCCTTTCACTTCAAACACACTTATCCCATCACTCTTGCCACTTTCTGAAGCACTTCTGGAAGTCCTCATTTGTGTCGTTCTTTGCCCTGCACTGGCTGCCTTGACGTCCTGAATATACTCAATTCGTCGAGCTTTCGTGGTCGTTTTGAATGTGGGGAAGAACCAGACGCCACACGGTGCCAGATCCAGTGAACAAAGTGGATGAGGACTCACGGTAATGTGTCATGAGCCTGACCTTCCACTGGATGGCACTCGGGAGCAGCACGCTCAGGATTTTTTTTTTTTTTTTTTAATCACACCTCGTAAAGATAGGAAAGAGGACTTCCAGAACTGCTCCAGAAAGTGGCAGGAACTATGGCTACCTGTGTTTTAAGTGAGTGGGAGAAGTGAGTGGGAGTATTTTGTGGGAGATGAATGCCAGTGTGTCTTTCACTGTAATAAATTTTGAAAAATGTAAGCATTCACCATATATTTTACCCACACCTTATCTTTCCAGGGTTTAATAATCACAGGTGCCCAGTGGATGCCAAAGAGGCAACACGGATGGAGCATATCTCCATCACAGAGGCTTCCAAAGGATGGCACTGGTCCGTGCTGCAGGCATTTAACAGCGCCTCGGCGCCATCTGTTCCCAGGCTGATGGCGGGCACACTCATGTGGGTGGAGGGTGATTTACAGATATATAAGGTCTTCTTTATAAATTCTTCTAGATAAATGTCTTGGGCTACAACAAATAGCAAAGGAGATAATTTTGCAAAAGCAACTGGAGGGTAGTATTGAATGTCAGGCAGGAAAATGGAATTTAATCCCTGCCTCAGTTTTCTATTGATGTGTAAATTACCAAAAAATTATTCGCTTAAAACAGCATACATTTATTATCTCAGAGTCTGGATGGGCTCGGAAGCCAGGCACCCAGAGCTTGGTATTTGCTCAGGGCATCAGTTGGGCTGAAGTCTCATGTGAGGCTGGAGATCCTCTTCCAAAGTTGTAGGTTCTGGGCGGAATTTAGCGTCTTGCGGCTGAGGAAGAGGGTCCCACGGCATTTAGCTTTTCTGTCTTCAAATGCTCTTTTCATCGTGGCGGTGGTCAGGAAAGTGTTTGCTGCTGCTTCTCGCATCTCTGCGCTATAATCCCAGGTTTAAAGGCCTCCCTTGCCTAGGTCAGGCCCACCAAGGAAAATCTCCATTTTGACTAATTTAGAGTCAATTGATTAGGAACCTTAATAATTACATCTGCAAAATCCCCTCGGCTTTGATCAGAAGGTAGTTACTCCATAGTCATGTGAGTGAAATCACAACATAGCCACAATTCCTGCCTATAACCGGGAAAGGATTATGCAAGAGTTGTACATCAATAGGGTGTTTTTTTAAAAAATATTTTTATTAGTACATGTTTGCCATACACAATGATTCCTTGTGGGGAGTTGGTATCTGTATATAACACATCTTAATTCTGTTTTTAAAAATCCCTTTTGCTACCCCTCCTTCCATCTCTTGGTCCTCTTTCTTTTTGTAAAAGTTCTGCCTCTCCCTCTATGCTATTATCTGACTGGTACAACTCCATAGGTTACAGGAAATGATGTGTTTTGACTAAGGAATTTACAAACTAGGCATGTTATGCTTTTAAATGTCTGGTTATTTCCTGTTTGTCATTTGAGCTCCAATTAACACATCATGTCAGTTTAAAACCTTGGTCTTTTTGGTCTAAATTTCTTATCTGTTAATACACAGTCTTAGGAGGGATAGCTGCATGCTTTTACAACCTAATTATGCTTAAAAATAAAAATGATAACTTGGCATTAATTTTTAATTATAAAATGCTTACTATAAAAAGAAGTAAAATGATAAGCAAAACACTGACTATACAGTAATTTAAAGAGTGAATCCACTCCTTAACATTCTCTTTTCCTTAGCATTCACTCTGCATAGGTGTATTCTTTCAGATTTTTTATTAAACACACTCAAACACTCATACTGTATTATTTTATTTTTAATGTGCTCTTTTTTTTTCAATGCAGCATGGACCCACACAGAGACATAAGATCACGAATGCAAAGATTGAATGAGATAGTTCCAAAGGAAAAAGCTATTACGAAGAATAAATGCCCAGATTCAACACCTTATCTTATCCTGTAATAAATTGTTGTTTGGTCTCACCTTGGTTTTAACCTCTTGAGAACTCAGGAGAGCCCATCTCTAAACTCACCTGAATCTTTAATCTTTGTTTTATGTCAAGAGCTATTTTCAGACCATAATCACAGCTCTGGTGCTTTAAAGTATGGAGGCATTTCGATATCAAAAGGATTTGACTTTGTTCTTTCTAGGGAGACAGACAAAAATGCCTGCTTGAAATAATCAAATGGCAGCAGAGTTGGCCCTTTCTAATCCCAGCTTTCTCCCTGGGTTAAAGAGAAGGAAGAAGAAATTTGCAGGGAGAAGAGAAATATAACAGATTTTCTGAAGTCTTCTGCCTGTGGCATTTCTATCCCTTTGATTTGGTGCAGTCCTGGCTCTGATTTTAGCACCGACCCTGTTCCTTGGGCAAAGTTCCAGAAGCCTGAGTCACATGTTTTCCAGTAAATCAAATTTCTGCTGGTACCAATATGATAGCTACATTTTAACTATTGGCTTTTTCTCTTGTTTATCATTATTAGGGCTGTATTTGAGATGTTCTTGTGAGTAAAAAGGGATACTATTACTAATTAAGCTGAGACAGAAGGTGAGAAGTGCTCTGTTCCACCCCAACTGGGCATATGATGTCTCTACTTATGATCAGTTATCACCAATGAATGCTAATAATTATACTGAACTTGGAGGAGTTACCAGGTGCTGTACTAAGTACTTGAATATAATATTTCATTTATACTTCATAGTCAACTACTCTATCAACCAGGTACCATCATCATTCACATCTTATGAATTAGGAACCCAAAGCATAGGAAGGTGAAAACACCCTACTTCCCGAGGCTAAATTTCCACGTGTAGACAAATTGTAGGGGCTTAGAGAGAGTGAATGATTTAATCAGCTAATCTGAAAACATGGGAGTGGAATGAGGCTAGAATTAAAGAATGAGTAGAAATATACATAAATTCCATAGACAGTGTGGCAGGGCTTCAGTGAGGATTATTATTATTATTAATTATTATTATCATTATTTGAAGAGGAGACGGTGTCTTACAGAGGGTGAGGGTATGGGCTAATGGAGTATTTGTGCCACAGTGTCCAATAGTTTCTTTCTGTATGACAGCCCAGTCTTGTAGAGATGAGACCCTCTGGTCACCTCAGGCTTTGATCAGATATCCAGGGATCTCATTTGTAATGTGTCAAGACTGCATCCCAAGGGAAGAATGGATAGCCGGACTGCGTTAGCACACTCCAGTGTCATCAGTTTGAACCTGCACAACTATTCCTTAGGAGCAAGCCAGGCCCACTGATTTATGCCTGCTTTTGTGGTCAGAATTCCAGGTGCACTTACTCTTTTTTTTTTTTATTTCAAAGAGAATAAAAATAATAAAAAAAAATTAGAAACGATACAGAACTTCACAAAACAAGATGGTAGGAATTCAACAATGGTTGTTATATTTCATATTGTTGTTTTGAAATTTGTTGTTTAGGGAAAGAAACTATTCCTTGTATCCCTTATTTGGCTGTGAGCTATGTCCTGGACATCACTTGGATAAGCCTTGTCTCTTCCAGTAGATTGTAAGCAGGTCAAGGACAGAGCCATACCATTTGGCATCTCTCCAAGTGATTACTGCTGTGCTAACTATAGAAGAGTCTCGATAAGATTTTTTTTCTCTTCAGCATTAGTTTTCAAATGCTGCTGTAACTAATTGCTGCAAACTAGGGGGCTTATAACAACACAAATTCATTAGCTCAGAGGAAGTCAGAGTCTGAAATGGTTCTCATAGTGGTACAATCAAGACATCAGCAAGGCTGCATTCCTTTTAGTGGTACTGGGACAGAATTGATTTTATTGTCTTTCCCAATCTCTAAAGGTCACCCGGTTCCCTTGGCCTTTGGCCCCTTCCTACATCTTCAGACCTAACAATGGCTGATGGAATAATTCTCACACTGAACCATGATAAGCCTGGTGCTGGTGTCCTAGCTCCTTCTTCAATTCTCACTCTCCCCACTATGAGTTGTGCTTATGAGGATCTTTGTAATGACATAGGACCCAGCCAGAAAATTCAGGATAATGTCCTCAGGACAAGACCAGCTTGTTAGCATCCCTAAATCCATTTACAACTTCAATTCCTTTTTGCCACATAGTCAAATATATTCACAGTTTCTGGGGAATAGGGGTTGGAGGAGTTTATATTCTGTCCTACACTTTAAAATTTTTTTGGAAAAATATGCACATGTGCACTGGACAGGGATACTACTATAAATCCCCACTAAGTCTCTCTCAGCTTTTAATTTGCCTGACTTTTGAAGATTATTCTGTGAATGGTTTGAATGTTATTTCATACAATCAATACTAGTCAGCATTCTTTCTTAAGTATTTCCATTTCCTGCTGTATAAACACAGTAATTATAAAATACTGTTTAAAAGTTATATTGCAAAATTTATGTAATGTTAATAATGTTAAAAAATACTATAAAAGAATACTTGCAAACATTTTTAAGGAAGAGTATTGTATTTAAAATTTAAAGATGGGGACACATAAAATTCTAATATTTTGACATCTGTGTACAGAATACCTCTGACAAAAATATTTGTAGGAAATATTTTCAGAACTTATATTTTAAGTCATATATATATATACAAGCGAGATTGTAGTTTGTGTTTTAAGACAATCTGCATTATTGCATCCAAGGACACATAGTTTTACAGTAGAAACTGCACTGATTCTATGCATTTTGTAAGAATTCATAATATTTTAAAAAGCAATTATTTATTCCTTGATAATTCCACCATAAACTATCCAGATGCTTTTTCTTTTTTGTTTTTTTCTCTGGTACCGGGAACCGAACTCACGACCTTGCGCTTGCCAGGCAGGTGCTTTTGCCGCTGAGCTAAATCCCCAGCCCCTCAGATGCTATTTTTCATTGGTGTTGTCTCATTGCTATTATGTATTCCTGGAGCACTGTTCAAATATAAAAAAGTCAAACTCGTAGAAGTAGAGAGTAGAATGGTGATTACCAGAGGCTGAGGGTAAGGCATGGCTTGGAAAGTGAAAATGTTGGTCAAAGAATACAAAGTTTCAGTTAGGAGGAAAAGATCCTTGTGACCTATTTCACAGCATGTGGATTATGATTAATAATCACATATGGGGCTGGGAGTATAGCTCAGTGCTTAAGCTCTTGCTTAGCAAATGAGAGGCTCTGGGCTCAATCTCCCATACTGTAAAAAATTGCATCATGTATTTCACCAATCGCTAAAAGTTGTATTTTAAATACTCTCACCATGAAGAAAGGAGAAGTATTTGAGATGTTGGCTACATTAATTAGCTTGATTTGATTGTTCCACAATGTTTACATGCATTAAAACATTATTCCACATAATTATGTACAATTGTTATTTATCAATTAAAAAAGAAAAAGTAAAAATTCCATGATTCCAACCACAGGAGGTACTCTGACCAGTGTTCAAGCCTTTATTATCAGTTTTTATGACTTTGAGTAAAATGTGTACAAGTATGTCTATATTAGTGTAATGCTTATTTATGGCAGTAGCATACCACCCAGAATTTGTAGTCCACTAGCTACGTTAACGTGATGTGTGTTTCTCTTTTTTTTTTTTTTTTTTTTTTTTTTGGTTTTTCTCCGGTACCGGGAACCGAACTCATGACCTTGCGCTTGCCAGGCAGGCGCTTTTGCCGCTGAGCTAAATCCCCAGCCCCATGTGATGTGTGTTTCTCATTTGCACCAAATCTGATGTAGGTGTTTTTGGTTATGCTCTCATGGGTAACTCTACTCCTGCCTGTGAGCTCTGCACTTGGACTTCTTTCAGTGTCTTAAATGGCTTTGGATCTACTTCTGCAGGTGGCAGGAAGAGATATAGAGCATAGAGGATTGTATGAGATGATCCAGGGGCTAGGCCTGGAAGTGATGCATTTCATGTTTACCACAATCCCATTGACCCGAATTGAGTAACATGGTTCCATGTCCACATAAGAGCAGACTGGAAAGTGTAGTATTTCTGTGTGGCCTGGAGAAAAATGAAGATATGTGGTCAATGTGTTGTATTAGTCTTTGCAATACTTTGTGGAGAGGGTTTTCAGAAGTTAGATCTGGAAGAGGCCCTCTCATCTTACATCTTCTTTTACGCAAATGGAACCTGAGACACAATTATGGGGGAAGCACTGCATAAGACTGTGAAGTGCTAGGCTAATATCATATCTCTGTCTAGAAAACACCTAGGATTAGTTTAGACCCTCTCTAATCCAGTCTACTGTCTAGTGGAAAATGGAACATCCTCATGATACCTCTGACATCTCTACAGTGAAAGTAGATTCTTTTAAAAATGTAAATAATGGAGTGGTATAAATTGCAAATATTAACATAAATATACAGTAGTACCTCAGTTTATGTATGCTTTTGTTTGTGAACAATTTGATTTGCAAACAGAAGCGTTTTCTGTTTGCAAATTCTGCATCAGGTGATGAACATGACCTTAGCCATCTTTCCTGCATGAACATGAACTTGGCCATCTTCTCAAGAATCATGGAACAAATTAAATTTGTAAAGCAAATTACCACTGTATGTGTAATTTTCTAGCATTTTAACATAGGTTTGAATTTTCCATTTATGGACTAGTATGCTATTGTATTATTTTATGATGGTGAAAGATTTTTTGTTGTTCATTAATGAGATTAACTGTCATTAAGTAGCATTTTGGGAAGATGTGCATGAGAAAGAAAACTAATCCTGAATATTCATTCTTGTACCTTCACATTTTCTTTAAAAGTTTTGGAACACTGAATTTGTATTCTGCATTTCAAGTATTTCTTAAACTTCCCATTAGTATTCACATTAGCAATAAGTGAGTGAAAATAAAATTTATCTGGAAATTGAAACGTTTCCACATTTACCTTGAAAGTTTCATTTTCTAAAGTATAGCAGTATATAACTTCAGCTCTTATAATTTTGTCATTACCATGTGGCCAGTTCAATACATATATGCATTACACAGATAGAAAGATTTGGTTTCAGGAGTTAGAATGAGGTGAGAAACAGAAAATTATACTGAAAATTTTGCAAAATTTTTCCTTTTCCTATTGAGGGGCCATCAAAGGTCTGCTCATGGCTGTGGTGAGGTGAGCACTGTTGGTTCTTCCCTTCATGCCATTAGCTCTGAACCAGCTTGTTCATGTTGTTAAAAAAAATTCTTGGAGTGCTTGGTTTTCCTAGGTTTGTCAAAACTCTTCATGTATCTCTGTGCCCCCATGAACAGTAACCCACTACCTAGTACTTATCTTAGACATATTGATACAAATATAGTGTACACATTTTATCTCATACCTTCAGTTTCCTATAAGAACCATGACAATAGCAATACCAATAACTAAATACATAATATTATAATTATTGTGTTCTTATGTGCCAGTCAGTTGTTGGCTGTGTTCCAGGCACTGTCCTAAGTTATTTACATATATAAAGTCATTTAATCCTCAAATATGAGTGTGGTTTGTGTGTGTGTGCATGTAACAACCTTTTTAATGGTACTTTTCCCAGAAGCCTCCAGCGAACGTCTCCTAAAATATCATTGGCCAGAACTATATCATTTGGCCTGGGCTAAACCAATCATTTACTAAGACGATTGAGACCAACTATCTTGGTTCAGACACGAATGAAAACTCACACTTAAGGAAAGTACAATGCAATGAGACAAGGTTGAACAAAATCTTGGCTGTGAGAGGAAGGAAGAGAAGAGAGGTGTAGGCCATTTGGTAGGAAACCGACAGTGTTCACCAAATAGCCAGGGAGAAAGCCAGATTGGAGCCAATCTGGAGGCATTCTCCAAGCCCTAAATATCAAAGTGAAAACAAAATTCAATTAGTATTTATACCAGCTAAATTAATGAAACATTAACTAAAAAAGCAGCAAATTTTCTGGGCCTCTCTAATTAATTTCTTCTTAATGGTTTGCAGTATAACTCCTGGCAAGTTAACTCAAGCATTTGGCATTTTTTCTCTGAATATGACAACTCAGTAATGAGACTTTTTAATTCAAGAAACCAGAGCTGTCACTCTGTGCTCTGCCTTAGTTCACTCCAGATGTTCATAGCTTGATTTGGTTCACTTGTCCCGTCAAGATCCAAAAGGGCAGGGAGAAACATTTCAACCACTGAAAACATTTGGAAAGTCTTTCTCTTCTATATTAGATGATCAAACAGCTTGGAACCCAAAGGCATTATATGGATAGTAATATTTATTTTTTTATTTTATGGATAAAAGATAAAACAAAATTTCATAACAAAATAATAAGAGAATAACAATACATTACATGTTGTTATCTTTAAAGTAGTTGCTCAGGGTATGAGATATGGGCATAAAAATTTCTCCAATCAATATTAGCACAACCTTCCCTTTTAAATGATCTAAGAGACACTAATAGTATAACTGACTTGCATTTTTTCCCTTTTCCCTATGGTTCTTTCCCCTTTTACCAGTCCTAGTTCCTTTTTCCTTCTGAACACTTTCTTCCCATTTCACAATATCTATTGCACACTTTACACTTTATTTACTCTTTCAAATTCTCACATAAGGGAGGCAATTCAATGTTTACACATGTGAGTCTGATTTACTTCACTTATGAGTATGGTCTCAAGATGCACCATTTACCTATAAAAGTCTCAAGTTTATCATTCTCTATGGGAGAGTAACATTACATTGTATAAAAGTACCGCATCTTTTTAATGTGTTCCTCAGTTGATGGGCATTTGGTTTGTTACCAAGATTTAGCTATGACAAATTGTGCTGCTATAAATGTGGGTGCACATATATCACTGTGGTATGATGTTTTTAATTGTTCTGGGAAGGTACCCAGAAGGGAAATACCTGGGTTGAATGGGATCTCCAACCCTAGCTTTTTGAGGCATCTCCACACTGACTTCCACAGTGGTTGCACCAGTCTACACTCCCACCAACAGTGGAAAAGGTTCCTTTCACCCCACAACCCTACCAGCATTTATTATTGGTTGATTTCTTGATGGTAGCCATTGTTTCTGGGGTAAGATAGAATCTCAGTGTTGTAATAATTTACATTATTTAAATGACAAGTGATGTTGAAGATTTTTTCATATATTTATTTACCATTTGTATTTTTTCATCTGAGAGGTTCATATTCATCTCAGATAACCATTTTTGGATTGGGTCTTTGAATTTAGGGGGTTTGATTTTTTTCAGTTCTCTATATGTTCTAAAAAGAAGTCCTTTGAGAGTCTGTAAGCTAAAATTCTTTCGCACTCTGTGGCTTGTCTTTTCACTTTGTAGATTTTTTTCTTTGCAAAAGCATTTTAATAAGATGAGATCACAGTTGTAGATGTTTTCAAGTATTTCCCATGCAGTCTGGGTTTTGTTTGCGAAGTCTCTATCTATACCCATGTCTTCAAGATTTCTACTTACTTCTCCTCTGGTAGATTTAGTGTTTCTGTTTTAATATTTAGATCTTTGATCCATTTTGACTTTAGTGTATGATGATAGACATGTGTCTAGTTTTAGTCTTCACCATGCAGAGAGCCAGTTATTCCAGCACCATTTACTAAAGAGGCTGTCTTTCTTCCAGTGAAGATGTTTGGCCCCTTTGTCAACCATAAGGTGGATGAGTGTGTTTGTAGTTGTGTCTGTGTGTTTTAATCTGTTTCCTAGTTCTCAGGTCTGGTTTTTTTTTTTTTTTGTCAGTACCATGCTGTTTTTAATCACAATAGCTATGTAGCATAATTTCAAGTCAGGGACTGTGATACCTCCTGGCTTGCCTTTGTTGCCCAGGATTTCCTTTGTTATTCTAGGTTTCTTCTGGTTCCAGATGAATTTTAGGAAGGTTTTCTCTGGTTCTGTGAGGTATGCTCATGGTATTTTGATTGAGATTGCATTAAATCTCTATAACAATTTTGGGAGTATGGCCATTTTCACTATGTTGGTACTTCCTATCCATAAGATCCTTTATTTCCTTTGCTAGATTGATTAATGAGTATTTCATTTTTTTGGATGTTGTGCAGGGTGCGGTTTCCCTAATTGTCTCTCTGTCTGTTTATTGTTTGTGTATAGGAATGCTATAGATTTTTGAATGCTGACTTGGTATCTTGCTACTGAATTTGGTTATTAAATCTGGACTTCCTTTGGTGGAGTTTTTGGGATCTTCTATGTAGTGTATCATGTCATCTGTGAATAATGTTAGTTTAATTTCTTTCCTATCCTTATTTCTTTTATTTCTCTCTCTTGTCTAATTGTTCTACCCAGTGTTTCTACAAGTATATTGAATAGGATCGCTGAAAATGGACATCCTTGTGTTGTTGCTGATTTTACAGTAAAAGCTTTCAGTTCTTGTCCATCTAATATAATGTTGTCTCTTGGTTTGTCAGAGATGGCATTTATCAGATTGAGGTAAAGACCATTTACTTCTATTTTCTGTAGGGTTCTTATCATGAATGAGTGTTGGATATTTTCAAAAGCTTTTCCTGCATCTATTGAGATAATCATGTTAGGGGCTGGGGATTTAGCTCAGTGGCAAAAGCGCCTGCCTGGCAAGCGCAAGGTCGTGAGTTCGGTTCCCGGTACCGGAGAAAAAACAAAAACAAAAAAAAAAAACAAAAAACAAAAAACAAAAACAAAACAACAAAAAAAGAGATAATCATGTTATTTTTGTCTTTGGCTCTGTTAATATGGTGTATTACATTAATTGATTTGCGTATGTTGGACCATCCCTGTATTCCTTGGATGAATCCCACTTGGTCATGGTGTATAATCTTCATTATGATTTGCTGCATTCTGTTTGCTAGTACCTTATTCTTATTTCACCTATGTTCATTAAGGTGATTGGCTCATAGCTCTCTTTTTTGATTGTGTCTTTCTCTGGTTTTAGTATCTGGGTAATACTTGCCTCCAGGAATCAGTTAGGGAGTATTGTTTCCCTTTGAATTTCATTAAAATGTTTGAACAGTTTTGGTATAAAATATCTAAATTTCTTGTAGAATTCAGCAGTGAATCCATCAGGACCTTAGCTTTTCTTTGGTGGTAAGTTTTTAATTATAATTGCAATTTCATTGATTAAAATAGTGTTATTTAGAATTTTTATATCTTGATTCAGCTTTGGTAATTCATACATATCTAGGCATCTTGGACAGTAGCATTTATATAACTTTTACTTGGTCCAGTTTTGAAACATAATCCTGCTCCTTCCTTCCTCTTTATAATTTGGCCCAGTTGACATAGGTACAATTTTTCTCAGTCTTTCCAGATATTTTGGACTACCTCAAGTTTGCACAACTGTCAGGGTCTGTGAGATTTGTCAAATTATAGGCATTTCTTTCCCTCAGACAGACAGAAGTATAGATTTTGCATATACATTTATTGTAGTTAAAATCGTATGACCATGGAGCTTTTATAAATGGGAAGGGGAAGAAGGGTTGGAGAGAGGAGAGGGCAAAGGGACAAATAAAGAGTTAAGATGTGTTTTGTACATGTGAAAACCCCTATGAATGTGATCATTGTCCTGCAAACAAACAATAAATCATATTGTATATAATTGTTTTCTGACTCTTCACCCAGTATTACTCTCAGCTTCTAATTGTTGAATGTTCTATAAATTATTTTGAGTTTTATCTCTGCTATGTGAGAGTCACCTTGGAGCCAATCCTGGATCTTCATTGTATTTCCTTGCCTGTTGGTATCACTAGATTCCTCTTACTCTCTCTTCCTCATAGGTGAGCAATAAAGCACAGTAATGTGTTTCTGTCTTTGGAAATGACAGTTAAAAAAAATCTACTGCATCTCAGATGCTGCAGATCCTTTTATTTTGTACCTTGACATATCATACACTTGCAACAATATAGTTATTCTAATTTGGAGTCAAATTCCCAGCTATTTTTTCAGCCACAGATGGAATTAATTTCATAATTTTCTCATCAGGCCTAGCCTTTGACTCAGGATAATACATGGGGTGAACTGTTTTCATTAGACTTAACTTCTCACAGCATTTGTTTTTTGGGGGCAAAATTTATCTTAAACTTGAAGCTCAGTCAGTAAATACTGACTATGCTGTGAAATAAAGAATGCTGTAGGCTTGTTAATCCTGCAAAGTTTTCTCTAATCATATCTGGAGGTCCATTTCCCCTTCTTAGCCCAGTAGATCACTCATAGGGCAGTTAATTATTTTTATGCAAAGATGTATGAAAAAGTAGGAGCAGTATTGCTAGCTAACTGAAACATACTGCTTGTATGCTATTCAGCCCTCTACCTTTATGCCAAACTGTGGCTGCAGAGGCAGCACTCACAGGGAATATACATTCCGTGAACTCCAGAAGCTATTTCATACAAGAAGGTTTTATAAATAACCACAAGCTCTTCTTATCTATCAAATCACACATCCAAGCTCCTTTACATTCCCTGAGGAACTGTGTACTCTCTAGAGGAGGGCCGAGAGAGGAGAGAAGAAAGCCTTCAGGTTCACTCCCTTCTGTCTTTAACCCCAAGCTGCCAACGTTTGTGTTGTGTGTGCAGTGACAGGAACTCCTGATTACTGAATTTCTTATCTTAAAGAAAAACTGGAATGGAGATTCTTTTTGTTATGTTTTATTTGCATTTCCAGATATAAAATGAGAGAGAGAGAGAGAGAGAGAGAGAGACAGAGAGACAGAGAGAGACAGAGAGACAGAGACAGAGAGACAGACAGAGAGACAGAGAGAGGTCATTAGACAACATTCATTATCAGGCAAACAAGCCTATAAGAGGAATTCTTCAGTACAGTGCTATTCAGACTATATTTTAAGCAAGAATATTTTCTTCATATTAGCACGTTTAAAAAAACACACTTGAGCTTTTTGATGGCAAAGCTGAGAAGAAGGAGGCCTCTCAATCTAGTGATAATGAATACTCAGGTTGCTCACCACTTCGAGCTGACCTGTCTGTTCTATTTGTCTGTGTGGTGTGTCGATGTGTACTGTTCAGAAATGCATGATAGGCTCTCCATATTGAATGCTATTACCCTCTGCGTTTCTCACATTCAGCAGAATAAACCTGTACTACCTTAATTATCACAATGTCTTTCAAACCATTCATCTCTTTTGCTTGGCTTCCAAGGACTAAACTGACAAACAAAATGCCTAATAAATAAAGTTCTTACTGTGCAGGGAGACGGGAAGGTCTTTTTCTTGAGCTCTGTGCTTGGGTCTTATTTAGGGCAATGAAAGTGTTTCTTTTACCTCACTATTTTGAGTAAGACTTTCAGTCTTTCTTCAATCCAACCTATCTCATCTGCTTTCTAACATCCAGGGTTGATTTGAAGTCTTTGGTCTAATATTGTTACCTTTCTGATTTCTCCAGCAATGTAGTACCTTTTTCTTTCCCCTCCAAAAAAATCTTTTCAAAAATTTTGAGAGGACATTGGGGTAGAAGAAAGGAGATTTGTGTGCTCAACTCCCTTTTTGAAATTTAAAGCCTATATTTCACTTTATCTCCTTTTAAAATCACTATCAGTGGAAACAAACTTCATACCTTATCTGTAGAAAGAAGTCAACTTGATTAACTATTGCAGTTCAAGGCGCTTCCTAAGCACTTTGCATCAATTATCACTAACCTACCTGATTTCATAATCAGCATTTCAGTTAAAGGCTTTTCAATCAGCCTCTCTCAGAACTCAGTGGGTGCTCTGAGGGACTTCATCCTTACTCATGCAAAACAATGATTCTACAGCTTTTTGTGATGATTTATGGCCCCTTAGTTTTTGGTGATGTCCTTTCCAAATATCATAATTACAAAGATAAGCTGCAGTATAAATATAAGCACACAAACTTCATAAAATCATCTAGTTAAATAGTATTGATTCACTGCATTGGTCTGTTGAATGCAGAAATACAAAATACTCCCAGTTCAATAAAATCAGTATTTCTCCATCAGTTTTGAAAGATAGTTTTGTGAGAACTTGAGACCATACTCATAAGTGAAATAAATCAGACCCATATGTGTCAACATTGTATTGTCTCACTAGTGTGAGAAATCAAACAAGAAAATAGGATCAGAAACGCACAATACATATTGTGAATTGGGAAAAACTACGCAAAAGAAAAGACAAACTGCAATGGGAGAAAGGGGAAAGGAAGAAAGGGAAAAAGAAAGCAATCTGTATACACAAGATAGTTAGGACAGCTTTAGAGCTACCTTCTCTTAGTCCCTTGAAAAGAATGTTTTGTGCTAATATTGTTTAGACAAGATATCATGCCTGTATCTTGTACTCTGATTAACTAAGACAACAATATGCAGTGTACCAACTACTGTAACTGTCCTACTAACCTGTTTCCAAACTCAGTTTCATTGTTTGTTTATCTTTTTTCCTTGAAAATAAAAACAAATATAAAATCACTAGTAAGATCATAAAGGCTAGTTCAGCTGATATCATCCACTTTACGATGTTCTTTTCCCTTATGAATAGTCATTCTTTTTCAATACTGAGATGACATCCAGGCTGACTTTCTCTGCATTCTACCTGTCACCAACAAAGGCTCTTTCTATAATATCTTATAAGGTCATTTACTTTTTTTCTACTCCCCTGTTCTACTTGGAGTGATTTAAACTGTAAGCACACTTGAAGTTTTTCAGTTTTACAATGTAGCCCTATTGAATATGAACAATAGACTAGAAAATATCAGTAACTGGATTGATGAGATATTCTCCACTTGGTACAGCTACTTAATACTGCTATAAAAACAGGGCTTACTGCACACAGAAATAATATTTCTTACATCTCTCCTATCCTTATGGAGGTATAGTCAATGCATAAATATTGTATAAATTTGAGGTGTACAATGAGATGCTTTGATACGTGTATACATTGTGAAATGATCACAGTCAGGCTAATTAACACATTCATCACTTCATGCAGATACTCGATGGTGAGGACACTTAAAATCTACTTTCTTAGCAATTTTCAAGTGTACAGTGTAGAATTGCTTAATACAGTCAATATACTGTGCACCAAATTTCCAGAAATGATTCATCCAGAGTAACCAAAACTTTGTACCCTTTGATCAATATCTCATTTCCCTCAATCTTTAGATTCTTGCAAACATCACTCTACTCTCTGCTTTTATAAATTCAACCTTCATGTATTCCACATATGAATTAGGAAATGTGGTACTTGTCTTTCTGAGCTTAGTTTATCTTAATTACCATTAATGCCAGCCACATCCAAATTATTGCAGATGTCAGAATTTCATTCTTTTTCATGTGGGAATATTATTCCATTGTGGGTATATACCACAATTTCTTTATCCATCCGTCAGTTCCTGGACACTTAGGTTGTGTCTATTTCTTGGCTATTGTGAACAATGCTGCAATGGACAGGAGAATACAGACATCATTTGGACATATGCCCAGCAATGGTTATTCTTGTTTTAATTTTTTTCAAGAGCCTTTATACTGGTTTACATAATAGCTGTACTAATGTACATTCCCACCTACAGTCTGCGAGTGTTTCCTTTTTTTTTTTTTTTTGGTTTTTCTCCTGTACCGGGAACCAAACTCACGACCTTGCGCTTGCCAGGCAGGCGCTTTGCCGCTGAGCTAAATCCCCAGCCCCGTGCGAGTGTTTCTTTTTCTTCACACCCTGGCCAGTACTGAACTTTCATCTTGTTGATAATAGCCATTCTAACAGTTGTGGGACGATAACTCATCTTGATTTTAATTTACATTTCCTTGAGGATGAACGTGTTAAGCAATTCAATCTTTTAGGGGGGATTTTATAATTTTATAATAGCTTATTCCTTTATTTAATGCAGATTACTTATCCAAACTAGTAGGTATCATTTTTCCATGTTTGTACACACACACACATACACACACATATGTATATCATACTTGGATCATTGTACTCATATTCTCCCCTCCCTTTTACTTTTCCCTATCCTGATCACCTTCATCTTCTCTGTACTTTCATGTATCTCATTTTTACTTAAAAAATTACCTATATTCCTCATATGAGCAAAAACTACAATACTTAACTTTCTTAGGTTTAGAAATCTTTCAGCCAGTATAACATCCCCAAGACAACTGACTTATAAAGAGAAAGTGTATCTGTTGGCTCGTAGTTTTGGGGGGTTCCCATACATGAGGGATTGGCCCCCTTGCATTTAGCCTATGATGAGGCACCAAATCATGGCAAGGGGAGTTGTGGAACAAACTTCCTTACATCGTGAGCTGCAAAGGAAAAAGTATCATTTCCCCATCTACTGTTCTGATACCTGTGTCAAGTCAGCTGACTACAAAAATGTGGATTTGTTTCTGGATTGTTCCCTTTTCTGTTACACTGGTCTGTGTGTCAGTTTTCATGCAGGTGCCGTTCTACCTGATTACTCTGCGTTTGCACTAGAGCTTGCATTCAGGAAGAATGATGTCCCCAACTGTGTGCTTATTATGCAAGATTGCTTTGGTTGTTTTGGGTCTTTTGTGGCTCAAACAGAGATAATTTAATTCATCTGTTCTGATTTGGCTGCCTTTTATTTCTCTTTTACCACATAAGTATATTGAACTAGTAAGAGCAGACATCCTTGTTTTGTTCATGATCTTAAAAGAAAAGCCTTCAGTTTGAACCACTGAGTACAATGTTAACTATGAGTTGGTTATTTGTGGCTTTTACTATGTTGAAGGGTATTCCTTTTATACTAAATTTGTTGAGAGTATGTTTTAAATCATAAAATGTTGAATTCTGTCAAATGGTTTATCTCTGATTTCTATCTTTCCTTCCGTATGGATCTCTGTTTTCAAACCCCTTGCGAGACAAGTGATCATTTCATATGTGGTTAAATTTGTTATTATTTGTTAAAGATTTTTGTGTCTATGTTCATCAGGGATATTAGCCTGTAATTTTCTTTTCCTGTAGCATCCTTGTTTTGGTATTATGGTAACCCTGTACTGAAAGTCTTCTGTCTTTTTCAATTTTGGGGGAGTATTTGAGATTTTTTAGTATTAATTCTTAAAATATTTGATGATCTTCACCAGTGAAGCCAACAAGTCCTGGGCAATATTTTGTTGGGAAGAATTTTATTACTTATTCAATCTCCATTTTCATGATTTACCCATTATATTTCTATTTCATCATGATTCAGTTAGGGTAATTTCATGTATCTAAAAATTGATCAATTTCTTCAAAGTTATCCAATTTATATATACCTATTCGGTGTGATCTCATATGATCCTTTGCATTTCTTAGTATCAATTATAATGTCTCCTTCATTTATAATTTTATTATTTGAGTATTCTCTCCTTTTTTCCTGGTTAGTCCTGTTAAAGGTTTGCTAATTGAGTTTATCTTTTCATAAAAATAATCCTTAGTTTCATTGGGCTTTAGTTTTTTTGCTCCAATTTTGTTTATTTCTACTCTCTCTCATCTTGATTATATTTTTTTGCTTACTTAGGGCTTAGTTTTTGGCTTCTTTATCTAGTACCTTGGTTCTTATTTAAGACCTTTGTAACTTTTTTTTTCCTTAGGCATTTAGTGCCATAAACTTTCCTCCTACAAGTACATTGGTGCTTCTCATAAGTTCCATTATGTTCTGTTTTCACTTTCATTTGTCTCAGTGTATTTTTTATTTCCTTTTTGATTTCTTCATGAACAGATAAACTCTTCCAAGTGTGTGTTGTTCGATTTGTGATCATTGGCCTTTTCCTTCTGTTATTGGTTTCTAGTTTTAAACCACATAGGTGGAGAAGATGCTTGATATAATTTCTGTCATCTTAAATGTATTAAGATTTAATTTTGCCAAAAATATAATCTGTCACTATGAATGCTTCATATGCCCTTAAGAAAAATATATATTCCACTTCTGTGGATAGATTGTTCTCTATGTCTGTTAGATCCAATTAGTTTATAGTGCGTTCAAGTCCACTATGTCCTTGTTGATTGATCTAATATTAAAAGTGGGTTATTAATGAGATTTATTATCTTGCCTTCTTTTTTCTATCTTCAATTTTGTTAATATTTGCTTTATATTTAAGTGCTCAAATGTTGATGCATATATTTAAAGTTGTTTTATCTTCTTGATGAATTTACTCCTCTATGATTATATAATGATACTTTTGTTGCCTTTGACAGATTTTGCTGAGTTGTACCTTCTGTCTGATATAGGTGTGGCCACCTGTGCCCTCTTTTAGATTCCATTTACATGGAATATCTCTTCCCTAACTTTTTCCTTTCATCCTGTGTTCTTCTTTAATGTTAAAAATTGTCTTACACTTATGAGTATGGTCTCTATTGCATCCATTTACCTACAAAAGCATCAAGTTTATCTTTTTTAATAGCTGAGTAATACTCCATTGTATAAAAATATCACAACTTTTTTATCCATTCCTCAGTGGATGGGCATCTGGGTTGTTTCCAAGATTTAGCTATAACAAATTGTGTTGCTATAAACATGGGTGCACATATATCACTGTGGTATGAAGTCTTTAATTCTTCTGGGAAAATACCCAGAGGGGAATAGTTGGGTTAAATGGGACTTCCAATCCTAGTTTTGTGAGGAATCTCTAAATTGATTTCCATAGTGGTTTCACCAATCTACACTCCCACCAGCAGTGGAGTAGGGTTCCTTTCTCCCCACTCTCCAGCATTTGTTGTTGGTTGATTTCTTGAGCAACTGATTTGAAGGTAACAATATGCAATGGAATTACAATGGTGAACTCCTACCATCTTGTCTAGTGAAACTCTCTAATATCTCTAATGTTTTATTGAAGAATTATTTTCTTAATCTCTTTAATGGTGTGAGCAATCTTTCATTCTTACATCTGATAATCTGAGCTATGTAGTTAAGGATAGCAGTATACAACGTAACAATTACTGTTGGTTTCTATTAATTTGTCTTGAGACCCTGTATCACTTTGAATTTTTTTGCTTTGATTTGTTTATGTTCGTGATACTGGTACGCTGCTACTGTTCTATTTTTTTGTTGGTTTGTTTCTCATGTACTACTCTCTTTAAAATAAAAAATTGCCTTACATATTGTATGTAGTATATTAATTAAATTTTGCTTTTTATTCCATTTAGCCATCAGTGTTTTGTTGGATAATTTAATTCATTTAAATATATATTAATTCTTGATAGGTAAATTCTTAATATTGCTATTTTATTAAGAATTTTCTGTTAGCCCCCTGTGCCTTGCGCCCAGGCAGCGAGTTCTCCGGGAGCGGCAAGGCTCCTGGGTCCAAGTGTGGGCCAGACTCATACCACCACGATTCCCAGCCGAAAAGTGCGCACAGAGCCAGGTAGGCCCCACCCAATCCCGGAGGTCAGGACGCGAGAACAAAGACCCCGCGGACATTGCAGACTGAA
>NW_004955585.1:527561-547348 GCF_000276665.1 Chinchilla lanigera
CTTTGGTTGACCAGTATTGCATGTTTACATCTGTTTTCATGAGAAGCCACTTTGAAGATATCAATATGTAATACAACCACCATTGTTAATTCCCTACCATTTTGTTTGTAACTCTGTATTGTCTGTATTGTGCTTGTGATATGTTGTAAAATGTTGTATGTCTGTTAATGTTTCCCTATTTTTATCTTTAAAATAAAGAAAAAAAAAAAAGAATTTTCTGTTTTGCAGTTTCTCTTCCTTTTACTTGTCCCTTGTGATTTGATGGTTTTTTTTGTAGTAACATACTTTGTTTACTGTTTTTCTTCTGCATATCTGCTATAGGTATTTTATATTTGTTATTTATGATTTCATGGAACATTTTATATTTATAATTATCTTTAACTGTATTAGTCATTAACCTGATAACAGGTCAACTTCAGTCATATACAAAAACCATACTCCCATCCCCATTTTGTTCTTTCTTGGGGGAGGTACAAGGGATCACATTTTGTTCTTGATGTCACAATTTACATCTTTTTATATGTCCATTCATTCACATACTATTTGCTTATAGTTATTTTTAATACTTTTGTTTTAAAGATTTATTCCTGAGTTAAAAGACGTCTTAAGGCATTTAATGGTTTTCAAAAGCACCTTGAAGGCAGAGGATGTCTCAATTCATTTCTACGTTCTATACCTCCCAAACTGCTACAAGCACAGGGTCAGTTACATTTCTCTCTGTACAATATAAATTCATTTTGATTATCAAATGCTAGGCAGGGAGTTTTTTATTTTTGAGCATTTTTTTAGTTTAAAAATTAAAAAATTGACAAAACAGCAATGAAGACAAAAATAAAAACAACACAAAAACAACAAAAATGATACATGACCTCAAGACAAAATGATAGAAATTTACAATGGTTGCTACATTACATATTGTTGTCTTCAGTGAAGTTGCTCAGTGCATTAGACATAAGGATGTATGATTGATCAAATAATCAAAGACAGTAACAAGTAAAAAACAATAAAATTAATTTTAAAAAACATTGGAAATGATGCAGAGCTTCACCATACAAAATGGTGGGAGTTCAAGAATGGTTCTTATACTGCATATTGTTTTCAGATCAGTCATTCTAATTACCAAATTCAAGCGTGTAAAATTGGTCAAGAAAAAATAAAATTTTAAGCATTGACTGTTCCTCTCAATGAACTACAGACATCAGCAATACGCCTATTCCAGCTATCCTTATGTATTTGTTTTTGTTATGCTGTATTTTTTAAATGAGCATCTTTTTAAAAGACCATTATTCTCTTGTTCCTTAAGTTTCTAACAACTAAAAAAGACATAGATATCTTTGTATATGCATATATATATATATATATATATATATATAATGTATATATGAGGTGTGTTAAAACTCCAGTGAATATTTAAATTAAAAACATTTATAACAGGCTAGGGACATAGCTCAGTGTCACAAATGCATGCTTGGCAAACGCAAGGTCCTGAGTTCCATTCGTGGTATCAAAACAACAACAAAACATTTGTTACACTAAAAGACACATTGTTTTTAATCCTTCTTAACACTTCCCTGCACTTCAGACACCCATATCCCATAATTCTTGTCATTTTCTAAAGCAGCTTTGAACATCCTCTTTTAGGAGTGTCTTTACTTGTGCTGTCATGGCTGCTTCGATGATGAGTCCATTTCAAATGGCTACCTTTCATGGTCATTTTGCCTGTGGGAAGAGCCAGAAGTCACACACCATCAGGCGTAGTGAATAAGGTGAATGAGGACACAGTCTAATGTTTTATGAGGCTACTTTTCAGGCTGACACTCAGCAGCAGCATTCACAGGACTTAGACCACACTTCTTGAAGACACTGATGAGTGTCTTTGGAAGACTTTCAGAAGTGCTTCAGAAAGTGGCAAGAATAATGGGTTAAGTGTGTTCAAAACAAGGGGGAATGTTTTAAGGGGGACTCAGCGTGATGTTTTTTTACTATAATAGTTAAAAAAATTTAACTATTCAACATATATTGTAATCATACCTTAGGTACTATTTAAATATCATACACAGAGTTATCTAAGGAAAGTACAAAAATAGTTTAATCTTAAGCAACATTCTCTTGTTCCACATCTCTCAATTGTCAGTACTACTCCTCAGAGGAATATACTTTTTAGCTCTTTTAACTATTTCTTCTGAGGCTTACTGATTAATTTCTTAAATAATTTGAACTACTGATCTTGCAACACCATGCTAAGCAACCTGCTGAACAGCTGTGACCCTGGAGATACCTATGCATTGCTTTCTTGTGTTGATTACACTGTTTCTTGGACTCTGGTTATTCCCTTATATATCTAGTTGGCTTTTTGATAGGAACGTGATGTTGGGCTTTTAAAAAAATTTAAAAATTTTAAAAACCTCTTAAAAAATTCATTTTATCTTTTCCTCACTATTGAGAAATACTTCATCTAGATATAGGGTTCTAGCTTAAAACTTGTTGGACCCTGTGTTTTTGCTTTGGCTATCAATGATAAACTGTTTATCATTTCTTTGTAATTCTCATGACAGTTATGAAATGTTCCAATGATGTTTTGAGGTATGAGACTTTTAACATTTATTCTGTCCTGGGCCCTTGGTAGGTTGCTCTATTTGGAAAACTGAAGTCCATTAGCTCTAGGAAAGTCTCACTTTATTTCATCTACTAATTCCTCCTATTCATTTTCTCAGTGCTTTTTTCCCAGAACATCTATTTTATTGGATGTTAGACTGTCTGCATTGTGTTTCTGTCTTTTATATTTTCTCTCCCATATTTTTCTTTTAGTTTCATTGTACTTTGAAAATTTCCAGTGTAATATTTTAATTATATTTTAAATTTAGCAGTCATATTTTCCATTCTCAAGAACCATTGTTCTCTTGATCATACCTATTTCATAGCATCTTAATTTCTTTTTTTGATGCAAAATATTTCCCTTTTTGGCTGCTCTACTCCCTTACCATCTGAGTAGCCTGGCTGTGGTTGCTGTTGTGTCTGATGCTGCTCCTTTTTCATGCCATTCCTCCTCCTTGTCCTCTTTGGGGGTCCTTGGAACCATTTCTGTTTCCTTTGATGTCACTTTCTTGCCATTTCTGTATCCTCAACTCTTTACTGATCCTCTCATGCTTATTCCTATGTAAGAATAAGACAATAGAAAAGCTGTGATATTTTGGAACATATTTCTGACTTTTTAACTGCTGGCTTTTATTTAGGTTGCACTGTTCAGAAATGACTATAATGCTTTGGGTACCATAAATATTAAAACATAGATGCTTGTTTCAAGTTCCACACTACTTTTCCCTATGTGCTTTATTCAACTGAATTAGAAAAGAAACTTCTTTCCTTTTCCTGGAAGGTAAATACATGCCAGCCTGTTCTGTATATCTATAAAAGTGAAGGTGGATGAGTTGGACTTTCTTGTTTTCAGACCTTAAAAAGCTCATGCTGCCTCTGTGTCTTTCTTATTCTTGCCTTCTGTGGTGCCTATTGTTTCTGACTTCCTTGAGATTTGTTAATAACAGATGACTTTCATTTTGTCTGCTGATATTTTTGTACAAATTCTAGTCTAGGGTTTCCTTACTTTTGGCTGTCATTCTTCTAGAAATTTGGTGATGTTTCTCATCAGCAAATTTTCCTCCTCCAGCACTTCTTTTCTTACTTCTTGTGAATCACTGCTTTGTTATTTCTTCACTGTGATTTTCATTTGGGATTGGGAAGAGAAGGAGGTAAGACAAGGAGTTTGAGTCTGTGGTATAAATTGTAGATCTCACTTAGTTGTAAAATAAGGCAAAATGCAGCATTTTTTTCAATAGTATAAAGTTTCATTTACACAAGATGAAAGAGTTCCAGAGATCTGTTGTACAACCTTGTACAAATAGCAGTGCTGCATTGTATACTGTAAAATTTGTTGATAGGATAAGTCTCATGTTATTTTGCCACAAAAAACCCATCAAAAATAAATAAATTGCAAAAAATTTTTTAAAAAGTAAGATAACATCACAGGGGCTTTTCTTTTGGCAGCTGCTTCTGTTCCTCAAGCAATGATCAGTGACATTTCCAGTAATCAGAAGCATATCTTTTAGACTTGTGAGAACAAGCTTATCTCTGTGAAATGAGTTTAGGATCATGGTTGTGAAAATTAGATAAAGAAAGAGAAGTGAGTGGAGACAGAAATTCCAGGGGCCATAGCAAATAAGACTGTTTAAAACGATGCAGAGGGGGGAAAAAACCAGTAGATTCAGAAGAAGAAAATAAAACCAGAAAGTAAGGGCAGATGAGATCACATTTAGAGATAAGTGCAAGAAAATGTTAAGAAATACGGTGAAAGTCATTAGATGTTGCTTATGTTGCTTCTTAAAGGAGCGTTTCCCACACTGCTAAAAGATTTTGAGATGTTCTAATCTAATGGGAAAAAATGAGAAAAAAAATTCCATTCCTTTTTGCTCTGCCTCTTTTAATTTGGGATTATTTTAGCTGCAGGCCTCTGGAAGATTAATCAAACAACTGTTTCATTTTCCAAACAGCCTTCAGTGCATTTCATCCTATCACTTTCTCATTCAAAATTCAATCTATCCTGACACAATAATAACATTGATAAATAGAAGGAAGCCACATGTGATTAGCCTTACACTGAGAAACAGGCAAAATATTTTAGGGCCATTTAGACTTAGTTCAAAATTCAACTGGATATGATCATCTTTTATGTTGGTCTGGAGTCTTCCTTAGTGCCCAATGAATATGCCATAGGCAGAGCTTTGTTTAGCTCATGCTGTTTTGGGGAACTTTCAGGAGCAACGAAGCAAGCACAAAGTGCAGATGTTTGAGGCTGAACTTTAAAACTCTTCACAGTCTTACCCTGTTGTAGACTTTAAGCATTTTTCCAATATTCTGTCCCTACACCTATACATGCTACAGACACACATTCCTCACACCACATACCCCCGTCGTACATACTCTCGAACTCCTTCACTTACCACACTGCCTTTCTGGTTCACAGAAATCCAGATGTATCCTATAACACTGTATACAACATTCACACAAAAATTTACTCTGGTAAACACAAAATCTCCTACACGCCACATATCACACACATGCGCCAAATACAGACAGCTCCCATATTCTCCCCTTCACCCCAAGCAACAACCTTCACAGACACCTGCACACAAACACTGTCCCACACATTAACAAACCCCACACTCCTTCTCTCATGCACCATATTCATGCACAGATCCTTCCCCCTTTATCTAGGTTCCACTGCTCTTTGCTCTCTGTTTTCTACCTCTGAGACTTTTCTCAAGGGCATATTCCAAAACCTGAATTAAACGCCCTTTTTCAGGACTCTTCTCCTTGAACCTCTATCCATGAGTGTTTTACGTGTGTCACTGATTTTGTAAGCATCTGCCTTTCTACACTTCCAAGGCAAACTAAGGGTATACTGTGGGCATCTTGTGCCAAGAAAAGTCTTTTGCTGTCTTCTGGACTTGTTGTCTTTTATGTCTTCACCTGGTCTGGAAATGCACAGAGGGTGCCAAGGCCTATTAGAGTCCCATGGTTTGTCTTAACGCACTACCGGTTAGAAATTTGTTCTCAACTTTCCCCCAGAGTCCTCTCTGGTGTTTTCATGATATCAAAATTATAACGAGTTTCAGCGATAATTTGTAATACATCTCAGTGAGGTTGAGATGAGAGGGCCAGCACCTCTATCCTATTTGGTGCCCCAAATTCAAGCTTCTATCACATCTTCCCTTGCTTTTTTTTGAAAATATATAAAGACTAGCCAGACATGAATAACATACTGAACAAATAACTGAAAGTAGTAAGTGGAATTGACACCATAAAAAAATTGTATTAGTAAATAAGAAGACAAACTTGAGAATCCTCCAAACAAATTGAAAAGGATGAGAAAATAAAGAGAGTTGTGATAGAAAATATGTCAAAGAGGTGCAATAGATACTAGCAACAAGTAAAATATACCTGAAAGACAAGTGAGAACATAAGAAATAGAAGCAATATTGAAGATAAACACATGGGGAAGTGTTTCTAATCTCAAGGAAGGCATTCAGTCTACAAAATAAGAACATTTATTGGATTCTATAAAAAATTAATAAAAACAGATTTACATCAAGTAAACCAGTAAGTATCACAATCAAAGAATTCTCTCATTGTAAAGCCTCTACATCTCACCTAAACCAAAACAAACAACTGGACCTAATGATAGTTATCCACAAAGGACTAAGATCGGGTTATCAATAGTGTTGTCCAAAATATCAAATTGAAAAAGACAATAGATCACCAACCAAAGAGATGAGAGGGGCAAGGGTATGAGGTAAAATTTATAAATTAGAACAAAGTGCCAAACTTTTATTTATCTTTGAAAGAAGTTGAATATATCTTTATCTGCCTTAATCATGTGTAGATTTAACGTTCATGCACCAAGAAGCTTTTACAACTTATGGTGCTCATTTAAGAAATAGAATAAAATTTAGGTATGAATGCAAATAAATACTTATTTAGATAAAAAGTAGAGCATATTAGAATTATAAAAAGCTGACATATACTGTAAGCATAATACAGGGTACCTTGCTTCACAAAATTTGTTTCATGATTGTAGGGAAGATGGCTGCAGACATGTTTGTCACTCAATGTAGTGTTTGTCACTGATGTGGTATTAATGAGCAGAAGCAAAATATTGCTGAACACTTTGGTTCATGAACCAAATTTTTTGAGAACAGAAGTGCTCTTGAGCTGAAGTATTACTGTAATTGTATTTTCCAATTACATTTGTTGATAGTTTGTAATCAGACACTATATTGATAGTTGTCACAAAGGAAAGTCAGATATATAATTATGATCTTGATGCTGCTTGTTAAATTCAATAACTTCATTATCTTCCACTTATTCACTCAGTAGCATTTGGGATAGTTCATTATTTTCCATGTGAAAATTTTCTTCTTTTTGTATGACACTACCTTCCTGTGTTTTTTTTTTTTCTAATTTATTGATTGATGCTTCTCCATCTCTTTGGGACCTACAGATATGAAGTGACCTAAGAATTGGATCCTGAGTCAATTTTGTTGTTCTGACTATACCGATCTTGTAGGTAATTGAATTTCACTACATGGTTGTAAATAGCAAACAGTAGAAGGACCTCAAATTTGTATCCCCAGCTTTGATATCTCTGCTGGCCTTCTAACCTATCAGGACATATCCAGCTCCTACAAAATATCTCTGGATATTGAGCAGACTTCTCAAATCTGAAATGATTGAAATACAAAGTATCTCCTTAAACCTGTACTTTTTCTAGTCTTGATATGTAAGCAAATTTCACCACCATTTATCTAACTACTCAAGTCAAAACCCTCAGAATAATACATGATTTTCCCTTTTCCCTCAATTCCCTGCATTGAATCCATAAGTCAGTCATCTCATCTCTGCTTGCAAAATAGCTTCTCAGTATGTCCATTCCCTCTTATCTCTTCCACCACACTAGTCTAAGTCACAACGATATTCTGCTTATACTTCTGTGATGCCTTCTTGCCTCTCTGCACCCACTCCCCATAGTTTCACCTGCTAACTGTAGCTGGAGTGACACTCTGAAAACATATTTCTTATCCTGCCAGTACCTATAATTCTCTTGTTGCTTGACATTTTTCTTGCAATAAAACCCACATGTTTACTTTCTTTAATAAACACCTATATGATGTGGGCACTGAGGTTTTCCAACACCAATTTCCAACCCTCTGTCCTCAGTGAACTATGCCTATGTCACACTGACCTAAGATAATATACAAAATTAACCATCAACATTTGCACAAGTGCACATAAAATGGAATTGGAAAGAGTTGCAGTAGTCACTATTTTATGCTGAGAATACTTGATACCTAGAGAAAGAAGATTACATCTTTATCTTACTGACCATACTAGAATACCTTTCAGATATGTTAACAATTAAATGTACAAAAGATAACCTCAAAGTGTGGTGTTATCAAAAGAATGAATAAAAAATCAGATTACTCAAAAGTAGAGTATTACTGAATATATCAAACATGATATATCTACCCAAATTTAAAGGTCATACTTGAGAAACAGCATTTGGTTAATATTCTGTATACTCAAAAATGTATTTTTCTTGGATATTGTCCTAACTGCTCCAAATTTTTAAATTCATGCATCTCCAGTGAGTTGATAAACATTCACTTGTGATTTTTATATCTTCTAAGTTTTGTGTGTCTGTAACTGTCATAATTAAAGTATGTATTACAACTAATATGAAATTAATATTAAGCCCAGATTACAGACCTATAAACATATCAGACAATCATTTATAATCTGACTTATTTTTCATTCAAACTGGAGCAAGATTGTATATATTAGGTAGCTTTTCATTGCTGATGCAAATTCCCTGAGATAAAGCATGAAGAAAGGTTTATTTTGGCCTATGGCTTCAGAGGTTTCAGTTCATAATCAGCTGGCATTGTTGGTTTAGGGTTGGGTTGAGGTAGAATATTATAGTTAAGAGTGATTGAGAAAGAAGGCTGCTTGCCACATGGCAGACAGGCAGCAAAGAGAGAGGAGAGGCCAAGGTCCCACATTTCCCATCAAGGCCACACCCCTAGTGATTTTTCATGCCTGTTAAGTTTTGTTTTATATAGTTTGGTGCACTGGTATTTGTTTCATATGTATTTATGATGGTTTTCTCTTCCTCTTGGAATGCTCCCTTTTCAAGGATATAGTGTCCTTCTTTATCTCTCTTAATCAGTCTTGGATTGAAATCTACTTTGTCTGCAAATAGAATAGTTGTCTCTACTTTTTCTGGGTTCCTATCACATGGAGTATTTTTGTTCCATCCTTTTACTTTCAGTCTATGAATTTCTTTTTGAATTAAATGTGTTTCTTACATGCAGCATATTGTTGGATCTTGTTTCTCGATCCATTCTGCCTGTCTGTGTGTGGTTTTTTTTTTTTTTTTTTTTTTTTTTTTTTTTTTTTTTTTGGTTTTTCTCTGGTACCGGGAACCAAACTCACGACCTTGCACTTGCCAGGCATGCGCTTTGCTGCTGAGCTAAATCCCCAGCCCCTCTGTCTGTGTCTTTTGATTGGTGAATTGAGAGCATCAACATTGATGGTTATAACTGATATGTATTGACTTATCCTTGTCAGGTTATTTTCCTGTTGTTGGGTCCTCTTCTTTTTTCCCCCCTCCTTCTGTTTAATTGTTTACCTAGCTTGGTAGATTCCTTCTGTTGGGGTTCATGGAACTGTAGTCCTTGTTATCTCTTTCTAGAATATTCTTCAAATCATTTTGGAGTGCTGGTTTGGTGGTTATAAATTTTCTCAGATGTTTTTTGTCATGGAAGTATCTTATTTCTTCATCAGTTTTGAAAGAAAGCTTTGCAGGTTACATCTATTGGGTTAAAAGGTTGTTTTCCATTAGAATTTGATATATTTCACTTCAAGCTCTTCTTGGCTTGAGGGTATGTGCTGAGAAGTCAGCTGTGATTTTGATGGGCTTTCATTTATATGTGATTTGTTTATTTTCCCTCACAGGCTTTAAGATTTTATTCTTGTGTTGAATTACTGGAATCCTGACTATGATACCTGGCTGTAGAATGTTTTTGGTCATGGCTAATTGGAGTTCTATATGCTTCACTTAATGTACGTTAAATTCTTTTTCCCTACTAGGGAAGTTTTCTGCCATGACGTCTGTGAACAGGTTTTTCTTATATCATTTGGGCTATCTTCTGCTTTTTCATTGACTCTAATCAATTTTAAGTTATTTTTCTTTGCCTCATCTAGAAACTGCTGTATTGATATCTCATAGTTCCTTGCTATTTTTAAGAAATCTTTCTTTTCATGATCACTAACTGAAAACCTGTCTTCTATATCTGAGATCCTGTCCAGACATCAGGTTAATCTGCTGCAAATACTTTCAATAGGAGTTTTATTCTCCTGAATATCTGTTTGAATCTGCCTTATGGATTCAATTTCTTTCCTATGCTGAGCATTCATGACTTCCATAATTTTCTTAAGCTCCTCTATTTTTGTCTGTATCTGTTTTCACACAGTGTGTCCCATCTCAGGGAGAAGGTGCCTCCAGCTACCTGCTTCTTTTTCATTGAAGTTTCTCCTTCACTCTCAGTGGGTTTCAATTCATACCTTAGGTCTTTCCTGGTCCAGGGTACCCATTTCCCTCCTTCTTGTCTCCCCCACATTGCTATATTCCAGTGTCTGGATGATGACTCTCAGAGAAGCTCTTTCTCTGCTGCTTACCGCGCTGCCATCTTGGGCCTCTCTCCCATATCCCCAGTGATCTAACATCCTTGCACTAGGCCCCACCTCCAAAAGTTTCCATCACCTCCCAATAGTACCACCACCTGGGAACCAAACTGTCAACCCAGAAGCCCTTGGGATGGGTTTAAGGTCCAAAACATAACACTGGGCATCCATAAACTTCTCTAGTATTCCCTGGGCTAATGATTTGTGTCTGGTCCATCAATTCATTCTCTCTTTTGTAGTAGGAGGTGAACGATGGATAGAGTATAGACTTTGGAGTCAATCAGTTCTAGGCTCATCTTCTAGGTATACAACTTATTATCTCTTTGATGTGGTCAATTTACCATCCCTTATAAACTCTATTCCTAAAATAGGGATAAAACTATGACTCTCAGAACTATTAAATGAGGTGGTATATAAAGCATGTAGCACTTAGAAAATACTCAATACAGGTTAGCATTTTTTTTTCTGTCATCCACCTGCACCTCTGGTGTTGCAAACAACTCAATATCTAATATTTGCATGTTCATGAGGATCTGGTTATTATAATTGTTTTATAAATTGAGGGACTCAGGTGGTTATCTGTGAATTATATATTGTAAGATGGAAGTTGTACTTGCCACATAGCGTTACATAGTACATGGTGGCAGAACACTTGCCCAACTCAGACTTAGTTCACAAAAGCAAGGCCAATTTCTTTCTAATATATCCTGAAATTCAGTCACCTTTTGCTGAGTTATCCTGCGGGAACCAAATAGCTCCCACTATCAGTAACTTTCAGCAATAAAAAATTTGACTCATCTTTAGCAGCATTTACCGATCAAGTGCAATTCCAGTTCATATTGCCTTTATTCTGAGAAGCAAACTGAAGGGCCAGGTCATTTTTTAGACATGCCAGTCTCAAGGGAGAGGGAAAAGTGAAAGAGAAGAACCATATGACTATAGTGGCTCTGAAAGTTTCTGCTTAGCAGGGACACATAGTTCTTTCACTCTTGTTTCATTGGCTAACCCAAGTTATGTACCTGAGCTTGGTGTCAGGATGATAAGTATATCATCTTGCAGGCATGACTTAGTAATAAAATTCTAGGTTAAGGCAAGGCCAGCAAATACAATATAATTAACACGGCTGGCCTGTCAAACATATGGCTCTGTAGGCAACCATAGAATATTTCAAGGTGAAGTAAGACAGCTCTAATTTGAGTGAAATGGTGTAATATATACAAATACAGATTAGTCATTTCTAAATTCTGTTAGTTTTGTCATTGTAGAGTGTTATCAAAACCTTATTTTTGGTGTTTTAATACTTCTGAGTATGTTTTCTGTTCTGGAGAAGTGCTCTCCTTCAGCTATAATGGATTGCCATGCCTTCTGGCTCTTTACAGGATCTGAACAACAATGGTTTATTTGTGAACAGTATTGCTGTGTATTTTGTATAACCACAGTTGAAGATATATCTCATTGTACTCCTTACGGAGAGGTCCATATAATATCACCAGAGGTTTTTTTTTTTCTCAGAACTAAAGCTTCTTTCTGTAGAATAACGTGTATACCGTCCTTCAATTATGACTAGCGAAAAGGTCCACCATATTTGTCTTGTTTGACTGTCATTGCCAGAAAAATTCCTGCCCAATTCATTGCCCAGCTATATAGTGATAGGTTTGATTTAGTTGCCTAGTAGAGTTTTCTCTCTCTGCTGGCTTTGAGTAGTTCTTGTTCCATTTCCCTCTGAAGAAACATAAACTATAATGATAAACTAAGAGACAGAGAATATTATGCGCAACAGTAATGCACTTTAAAAAACTTATCTTTTGAGGCCTAAACTGCAAAAACATTTAAAATGGTACAAATGTGTCATGGTGTGTTATGTGTAAAGTTTTAATTTCTCAGTTCTCCAGCTAGAATATAAACCTGAGGCAGACAGAAAGCCACGTTATTTCTGCAGTCCCATGTAGCTCCAAATAGAAGGACACATTTCCCTTACCTTGTTATATGGTAGAACACAAGGAGGTTAAATAATTTGTCTAAGATCACACAGGCAGAAAGTGGCAAAAGTGGAATTAGAAGTGAATGTTGTGTCACTTCAGAGTTTATGCACTTTGCATTCTACCAGGATTTCCCAAAGAGGTGCAACACAGGCAAAATAGATGACAGAAGAGACATTTTTGGCTCATATATGTAAGAACCTTTCAATTTGATGAAATTATTTTAAAAACTTGCTACTCTTTTGAATTGATTAAATCACAGTTAGATGCATATATAATATTTACAGTGGTCCCTTGCCTATTGTGGGAGTTACATTCCAGAGACCCCTGTGATAGATGAAAATCCATGAAGTAGCGGTGTTATATTTATTTTATGATTTATATTTATTTTAAGGTTTTATAAACCCTTCCCACACTCCTATCAACCTTTCCCATTCTCTTATTAACTTTTCCCACACTCTTATAAACACTTCATATGCTCTTAAACACTTTCTACACTCTTAAGAGTATGTAATTTTAATAACGTAAAATTCTTTATGGTACTGTATTTTTTTTAAAAAAACCAATGATACGGTGAAATCACAATAAGTGAACCAGAATATAGTGGAGGGATGACTGTGATATGATGTTTCCATGTCTATATAAGTTATGGAATGGTTAAATTCATTCAGTTAACATATTCATCACCTTGTGTACTTTTTGTGTGGTGAGACATTTGAAAACTACTCTTTCAGCAATTTGGAATATATAATATATTATTAACAAATCGAGTTATTTTGCTGTGCAATAGATCTCAAAACTTTTTCTTGCTATCTTTCTAAAACATTATCTTTTGACCAATAAGTCTCTTCAATTTTCTCTTTCTTTCCTCTCATTTTTATGCTCTGCTAACCTTTATATTCCTCTTTTTAAAAATTTTTAATAGAACATTTTTGAAGTATGCAATGATTACATTTATTGTGGGGAGTTGGTACATGTACATGAAACATTAATTCTTACTTTATTATGTTTATCTCTGCCTTAGTTACTTTCTAGTCAATGAGACACAATACCTGACACCCAAGAATTAAAGGAGGAGCGATTTATTTTGGCTTACAGTATGTAGAAGTTTCAGTTTATGGTCAGCTGACTTCAAGGCAGGGTAGCATGGCAGAGAAGCAGCTTATGGCATGGCAGACAGGATGCAGAAGGAGATCAAGGGAGGAGGGAGGAAGAGATAAGCCATTTGAGGCTACATCATCATTGACCCTCTTCTGACCTGATCCCACCTTCTGACAACAAGTTAGCTATAAACTCATTAGTGGACTAATCTAGTGATGATTATCATGCCCCTATGATCTAATCATATCCTAAAAGCCCATATATGAGCCCAAGAAGCTTTGGGGAGGGACATTTAGGCATGAACTGTAACACTCTACCTCTAACCCCCAAAGACTCATGCACATCTCTTTATACAAAATGAATTTTGTTTAACTTTAACAATTGCCGAAGTCCTAACCATCTCAGCATTCCTAAAATGTCTAACTCCAAAGTCTCCTCTGAAACACACACCTTTTTTCTGAGAGGTCCTGTAAAAATAAAAAGGAAAGTTAAACACTTTCAATATGCAAAGGCACAGGGTAAACATTCCTATTCCAAAAGGGAAAAATAGGGAGATAGGAAGAAATGGAATTAAGGCAAGACTGAAACCAAGTAGGGCAAACATTAAATCCCATTGTTTCATGTCCAGCACAATAGGCAAATTGTGGTGAGAAGTGAACAAAGATCTTGGTTGTCCCCACACCTATGGCACTGTTTGCAGTTGTAGCCTTCATGACTTTTCTCTTAGGCTGGCTTTGCTTACTCCTTATGGCTTTCCTCAGACATGTTTTTTTCTTTTCCAGAGTCCTGGGAACTATACTATACTTTCAGGTTCACTTTCACAGTTTCATGCACTACTCTCTCAGGATCACACTGCCTGGCCTCCCAGGCCTTCTTCTGAAATCTGTGTGGAAGTCTTTCTGAACCCACAGCTCTTGCATCCAGTATGCACCTGAAATCAATAACAGGTACATATGTACATAATGCTAAGGTCTGTCAATAGCTACAGTGGAAGTAGGTGGCCCACTTGAATTCTGGCTACAGAGACATTTGAATCCCTGGATGGCTGAACACTCTGAACTGAATCCTGGGAAATCAATGCCATAGTCTGCTGTTCTGTAGCAGGGTGCATTGGGGCTCTCTTCCCAAAGCAAATATTTTCACTTTTACAGCTTTGAGCCAGTGAAGGATGAGGTCCTGCTTGTTCCTGGGATCCTTTCAGGCCATCTTTCTCATTGTCTTGTTGTAAATTACTTTGCTTCATTTTAATAATAATTTGTTTTTACCAAAGCTTTTTTTCTGGACAAATTAAAAAAAATATATAAATCATTCAATTGGGCAATTTACTCATAATTCCCAATATAAAGTTGTCTAAAAGGATCCAACAGTACCCAAGCCATTGCCTAAATATTTTGCTGCCTTGAAATATTCTCTGTGAGATTAACTAGCCTACCATCCTTAATCTCAGTCTCCCACAAAGTTTCAGGACAAGAGAAAAACATAGACAAATTTTCTGTCAGAACATCTCACATGATTGGAGTCCAACTGCCAATGGAGTATTTGTTCCCAAGTGAAACTTCCTGAGCGTGATCTTTACAGCTATATTTCTATAACCATTCTGATCTTGTGAGCTCAGACCAGACTCTCCCTTCAAACTCATCTTACAGCATTAGAAGGCTCCTTCTCTAGATATCAGCAAACATTTCCAAACTCTTCTGGAAAATTATTCCCAAAGGCTTCTGAGCCAGTCACATCAGTGACAAAAATTCTTTGGTACCAAAATCTATTTTAGTTACTTTTGAATCATTGAAACACAATACCCAAGACCTGCAAGTTAAAGGAGGAAAGGTTTATTTTGGATCACAGTTTGTAGAGGTTTCAGTCCATAGTCTGTTGCTTCCAAGGCAGGGTAGTATGGCAGAGAGGCATGGCAGAGGAGAAGCAGCTCATGGCATTGCAGAATGGAAGCAAAGAGAACATGAAGGAAGGAGGAGTAACAGTTACACTGGAGACCCCGCTAGTGGGGATTATGTTTCTAGAGCACCTGCAAATCGTGAAAAATTGCATATTTCAGAAATGGTCAGATAAATGCCTATGAATGCAAATTTTATAGTTTAAATATGCTATGTCTCCTACAGTTATGTACTTTCATAAAATACTGTATTAATGAAGCCTTAGAAGGTGCAGGGCATTTGGCAGCATCATAGGGATCTCAGGGCTTTAAGAAAAATAACAGTGGGAAGACTTGAAGTAGCTATGTGTGGTACAGTAACCTGTTACCATGCCAGAATGCTGATGCATCTTTGAAGATGAGTTACAGGGCAGCAGCCAATCAGCAGCAAGGAGAACTAGATAACCCTCCCAGATTGATAACTTGCAAACCTCCTACTAAAAAATAATTGTGGAAGATATTTGCATTTTCTGTCAAATTGCAGGGATTTCCCTAAACAACTATAATTTAGATTCTGAAGAAAAGTCCACAAAAGACTGAGTTGCAAACTTTGAACCACAACTTCCTGGGAGTATACTGTATGTGTTTCCAGGCCATGACCCCAATGACCTGCTTCTTCTGACAAGATCCCATCTTCTTACAGACAGCCACTGATAAACTCATCAGTGGATTAATCCACTGAGGATTATTGTGCCAGCATGATCCAATTACCTCCACAAACTCCCACCTATGCATGCATGAGGCTTTTGGGGACAGCTACATACAAACTGTAATGCCCTCCCTCTTTTTCCCCCCATCTTTCAGTCACATTTCAAGTTGCAAAAGTTCTGTCCCCCTGTTAGCTCTTGTTATTTATCTACTATTTTGCTTGTTGATTTGTTTGTACTTTGTGTTTATCATATAAAAGAAATCATACAATATTTAAACTGTGCATCTGATTTATTTCTCTGATTTATTTCACTTAATGTTATGTTCATAAGTGCATATAAATGACTCAAATTCATCCTTGTTTATAGCACAGTAATATTCCATTGTATATAACTACCACCCTTCCTTTATCTGTTCATCTGTGAATGGACATATAGGCCACTTCCAAGATGTAGCTATTATGAATTGTCCTGATATAAACATGGTGTCTTAGCTACTTTTCTCATTGCTGAGACACAATATGCAACTCTCAAAGTTAAAGTATGAAAAATTTGTTTAGCTCACAGCTTGTAGAGGTTTCAGTATATAATTGGCTGGCTCCAAGGCAGGGTAGCAAGGTAGGAAGATATTGCAGAGAAGAGACAGTTCATGGTGGGCAGAAGTTAGCAAAGCAGGCAAGCAAAGGACAACCACAGATCTTTCTATCCCTTTTATCCTACTCAGGCTACTTAGAGTGGATAGCACTCACACCCTTAATCCTAGTGTTCTTGAGCCTAACATTATATCATGAATGAATCCCAGTTTCACATACTCTAGATCCAGCCACCTCTGAAAAGCACCAACTATGAATGCATAAGGCTTTGGAGGTCATCTAGACAGAAGCCATAACACATGGGTATGCAGGTAGCACTTATATGATATCTATAACATTTGTGGGAAGTTAACTGGAAAGGAAATAGCTGGGTCAAATAGAACTTCTAGTTTTAGTTTGTTGAGGGATCTCCATACTGATTTTCATAATGGTTGCACTAGTTTCCATTCCTCACTGGCGTTTATTATTACTTGATTTCTTGATGGTAGCCATTCTTTTGGGCATAGTATGGAGTATTTGTGTAGTTTTACTTTGAATTTGTTTAATCACAAGTGATGTTGAACATATTTTAATGTATTTATTGACCATTTGTACTTCTTCTGAGTTTCTCTGCTCTTCAATTGCCCATTTTTTTTGCCTGGGTCTTTTATTTTGGGAGGTATCATTTTCTGGAGTTCTTTATATATTCTAGATATTAGTCTTTTGTCTGAGATGTAGATGATAATTTTTTCCCATTCTATGAATTGTGTCTCAATTCTCTTGGTTGCTTTCTTTGCTGTGTAGAAGATTTTTAATTTGATATGATCCCATTTATTGATTGTTGACATTTCATGTGCAGTTGGGGTTCTGTTCACAAAGTCCTAGACTAGGCATGTGATTTCAAGAGTTTTACATATTTGATTTTTCAGCAATTTGTTTCTGTTTTTATAATCAGATCTTGGATGCATTTTGTTTTAGTTTAGTTCATAGTCATTACCAATGTTCTTCTAGATTTCAGCAGTCACTTTTGTTGTTTTATTTCTAATTCCATGCATGTGAGCCTTTTTTATATTTGTGTTTTATTTATTCTTTTAATGTATCATCTTTTTGATTCATTAATTCTTTGCATTGTTTATTTTGTCCCAGTTACATTAAGTTCTGATTAGATCTTTATGATCTTTCTCCATGTACTACTTTTGGTTTTGTACTATTCTTTTTTCTAATATCTTGAAGTGCATCACTCATTTACTTATTTGAGTTTGTTTTGTTTTTGTAATGTGAGCATTCAAAGCAATAAACTTTCCTCTTGGGAGTGCCTTTATTTTGTTTCATAGGGTTGAGCATGCCATCATGTCATCACCCTTTGATTTTAAGAATTGTTCAGTTTCTTCCATGACTCAGTGATTTTTTGGGAGTGTGTTATTTAACGTGCAGTTGTTTGTAAACTTTATATATTTTTACAGGTTAATTTGTACTTACAATGTGCTATACATTAATAGTATACACTCCAACACTTTTGGTCTTTAAGGCTTGTGTTGAAAAGTCTGCTATAACTCTAATGGATTGAACTTTATAAGTGATATTTTGCTTTTGTTTGACAGCTTTTAAGATTTTGTCTTAGTGTTGAACTTCTGAGATTTTGCTTATGATGTATCATAATAAGCCTCATTTTCTCACTGTAATTAATTAGTGTTGCCTAAGCCTTGCTCACTTGTATGCGGAGTTCTTTCTCCGTACTTGAAAAGATTTCTGCTATGATTTCTGAAGACAGAGTTTTTTTTCCATGCGTGTTGTCCTCTAATTTTTTCTATAATTAGCAACATGTTGGTCTTCCTGGTGTCATCTAGTAGCTACTGGATGAATTTTTCTTGCTCTCTTATCATTTTTAAGGTTTCTCTGAGTATATTGCTATGTGATTCTATTGTGTCTTTCATTTCCGAAATCCTGTCTTCATATTGGTCATTTCTGCTGTTAACACATTGAATAAAATATCTCCAGGACTTCTGACTGGTACCCTTTCATGGAACCTATTTCACTGGTAAAATTGTCATCCATGTTTTTTATTGCTTTGGACAGCTCTCCCAGTTTTTTAGTTATTATTTCTACAGCCACATCTGTCAATTTTATAGCTTCACTATCTTTTTGGGTTGTGTCATCTCTGAGCTTGCTAAGTTTCTCAAGTATCACAATATTTATTGATAGATAAAAGTATATAAAATCAGGACATGAACATGATTTGATAAATTAAATAGAATTAATTTCAATATTATAATAAGAAGGACCAATTCAAATTCTCATCATTTGTTTCACACCCACAAAAAACACTTCAAGGGCATTATTGATCTCTCAAAACTGTTCAATTGAGCTTGCTAAGTTTCTTTGCTTCCTATTTCATTGTTTTGTACCTCTCCGCTATCTGGTGTTTGATTTCCTCTGCACTGGAACCCCTTTGGATGGATCTGGTTTGGTATATTTGGAAGTCTTTGGAAGCATTTTGTGAGTTTTTTCATCTTCCTTTTTTGTTCTGCAAGAGTTAAGGTGAAATACAGTGAAGAGAATTAGTTGTTGGTATGACATTATCTTTATTGAGGTTCTGTTTTCCAGTGAATTTATTTTTGAAGTGATATTTTTACCACTTCAATCTCCTCAATTTAATTGGTTTGAACCCTGACACTGTGTTGTAAAGAGAGAATTTCTACTGGTTATGACAGCATCAACAAATTCAACCATATGTCAATCATAGACATTAAAACTTGCTTTGATAATTGCATCCTTTTGTCAATCCCTCTTTTTTTAATGAGGTCAGAAGTTATTGAGAATTGGGCAGTTGATAAGGTAAGCCTTGAAAAGCTGGAATCGGGATCAGGTAAGAATCATGAAATAATAGCTCTCGATTGATGGAAACAGCAAGGCAAGAAACTTCAGGATGTCAGTCCCTTTTAAGACTATGTTATCCTGCTATTCGTGGTTCATCTGGGATGTGAAAGGTGGAGAGGAGAGAGAAATGTTAAAAGGGAGGGATTATGTCAATGGCAATAGAAAGAGGTAAGAGAAATGTCAATAGGTAAAAAATAGATCAGACTCTTGTAATTATTTTATATATGCATTAAAGGACTAGTGTTGAGGGAGTTTGAGAGAGCATGTATGTAGGCAGGGGGAGGTGTAAAGATGGGTAGAATTGTATTTAGAGATTGAGTGAAGCTGTGAGTTTGTTGTAAACTATTAATATATTTGTAGGCAGCTTTTTTTTTTTATTTTTTTT
>NW_004955585.1:548349-557892 GCF_000276665.1 Chinchilla lanigera
GTTTTAATTTGCATTTCTCGAATGACTAATGATGTTGAACATTTTCTCATATATTTATTTGCCGTTTGTATCTCCTTGTCTGAGAAATGTGTGTTCTGTAGGCAGCTTTTTTTAATTTTCTAAGTCCAATTTTGTTATGGATTATGTTGACTTTTCCTTGAATGGTACTATTTGTGTTAGAGTGCTTTTAAATCTTATTCTGTAATGCAGTGATATGGGCCTCTATTATGTTTATGTCATTAGGCAGCAGAAAAGGAGAAAGGGGAAGGCAAAGGGGGAGATAATGAGGAAGAGAGGACAAAATAGAATAGGGAGAAAAGAAAGTTTAAAAATAAAGGAAAAAGAACTAAAAGAGGGAGCAGATAAAGAGGAAAATCTTCAAGAAAAAAATGTAAGAACGAAACAACACCAATAAGGAAACAAGAACCAGTAGAAAAGAAAAACAGAAAGAAAAAAGTAAACACAAGTCAAAGAAGCAGAGAAACAACAGAAAAATAGATTGAAAATAAAAACCTTCACACAGTTGTTACAGCATTAACCTGGAAGTCCACACGGCTTCCTCTACACTGGAGTCACATTCTGATTGTGAGCAACTGAAGTATTTCCCCCTGCGGCACCAGTCTATTTCCTGCTAGAATTTCCTGTTGGAATCTCTCTGAATATGCGTCCTGGTTGCAAGCCCCATTCTGGGTGTGACCCATTGCAGGCCTCTGTGGATCTGATTACCTTAATCTACTGGGGAGGTAAATATCACCGATGTGTCTATGTTTTCCCTCCAAAGTTTACCTAATATACTGCCAAAAAGCCATTAGCTCACTGTCTTTCTGCCCATAGATGTTTATCTTTCTCAGCCCTGCCTGCAGAACCCAGCGCTCCCCGAAGGGTGGCAGAGTGTCCCCTTTGTCACTGTAGGGCAGTGGGCAGTACCTCTTAATCGCTCAGGCATATCTGGTGTTTAGGGAAATAATGGGAGGTTTCTGCACAATTGCCCTGTGACCTGCGCACTAGTATCCCTCCTCTTGTAGATTGCCCCTGCTTCACTCTTTGCTCCTTGCACTTGTTCCCGATGTTGTTTTCAGTGCCTTCTGCAGTCCCCAGCTAGCACTCCATGGGAGCCTGCCACAAACTGCAGGTAGCGTACTGAATGCCCTATAAGTACAGCAGTCTGTTGTATGCGGGAGGAACAGGCATTTTTCTGTGTCTCACAGCCTTCTCTCTCCCCAAATTCCTGGTGCTCTCAGGAGCTGGAGTACTACTGTTTATAAGACACAGGTGTCTGGCATTCTGTACTGCCCTGCTTACCTGCTTTCAGCTTCTCTGCATCCTTAGCTTGCATGCGTCTCATTCACTGTGTCCGACAGGGAGGTCCAAGTAACTTGAGTCCATTCTATCAGCCAAACCACCACTGAAGGGCTGGGTGTCTTCTTCACTCGGATCCTCTCCAAAGAGTGTGTGCATGGGGGGGTTGCGGTGTCATGGTCTAGGAGCAGTCAGATTTCCCCTCACATACTTCCTGTACACTAGATTGTAATCCAGCTAGATTTCCTTTGCATATATCCTCCCATAATAGCATTATCTTTCATCCTGCCTCAGGGTGCTGGTTTACTTTAGTGTCAGTTCAGAGTCACCTACCCTTGCTGTCTTCCCTAGCAGGGCACCTCTTTATTTTCCACTTTACTTCTATGAGTTCAACTTTTTAAGATTCACTCTGGGTGTAATGCAGTGTTCATCTTTCTGTGCCCAGCTCACTTGATGTGGCCTAATATCCTTCATATTTCTCCACAATGTTCCACACGACAGAATTTCCTTCTTGTTTTTAGAGCTGAGTAATATCTCACAGTGCATACAGACCACATTTTCCCTTTATATTCATTCAATGGTGCAATGAACATGGCAGTACAGATATTCATTTTGTGTGTTGATTTCCATTCCTTTGGCTATAGACCCAAACATGAGATTAGTGAATCATATGGTAGTACTAATTTATTTTTTCAGGAATTTCTATATTATTTTTCATAACAGTTGTACTAATTTACATTTTCATCAACAACATACAAGGATTTCATTTTCTCTACATCCATGCTGGCCCTTGTTATCTTTTATCTTTTTCATATTAGTCACTTTTGCTGGAGAGAGTTCATATTTCATTGTGGTTTAAATTTGATTTGTCCTCCTGATTAGTGACACTGAACATTATTTTTATGTACCAGGTGGCAATTTCTGTGTTTTCTCTTGGGAAATGTTTGCTCAAATCTTTTACCCACTTTTAAATTGGGTTGTTTTCTTTCTATGGAGCTATCTCAGTTCCTTGCATGCTTTTACTTTCTTCTGGCTTGTACATATTTTCTCTCATTCTTTATCTTGTCTCTTCACACTGTGAATTGGTCCTGTTATATGCAGAAGGTTTTCTGATTGATAAAATCTCACATATCTATTTTTAGTTTTCTGCTTTCTCTATATTTTATTCAGCAGTTTTATACCAGAAGTTCTTGTGTTTAATTTATTTTAATTTTTGTATGTGGTCTGACATAAGGATCCAATTTTATTCTTCTGTAATTTTTAATGAAGAGACTATTCTCTCCCTATTGTGTGTTCTTGGCATCTGTAGCAAGAATCAATTGGGCCTAAAGATGCAGGCTTATTTCTGACCTTTCTACCTGTTTCATCAATCATTATGTCTATTTTCATGCTAGTATCATATTGCTTTGATTATAGTTACTTTAAAATATATTTTGAAATCTGGGAGTATGATATATCTGGTTTTGTTTTTCCCTTTTTTTCTGTCAGGATTGTATTGGCTATTCAGTCTTTCGTATATCGATGCAAATTTTAAAAACATTTCCTGGTCAGAGATATAGCTCAGTGGCATAAGTGCCTGCCTGCTAAATGTGAAGCCCCTGAGTTCAATTCCTGATACAAAAAAAGAAGAAAAACCTTTCCAACACTCATTAGTCCATGTTTGCTGTACACAGCGATGACTGCACTCATCGTGGGAATCTGACACATGCACAAACACATCTTAATTCTTTTGACTTCCTCTTCCCATTCTCTCTCTCCTCCTTCCCTCCCTTCATCTCTAGACACCTTTTTCTATTTTGTGAAAAATGTTAGTAGAATATTGACAGAAATTGCTTGAGTATGTTGCTTTGTATAGTATGGAAATTTTAACAATATTAATTTTTCAAATTTATGAACACAAAAAATTGAAAGCTTTTCCATTAAGATCTGGAACATGACAAAGACTTCTGCTTTTATCACATAGTTGCAACATAGTACAGAAAGACCATGACAGATCAATTAGGCAAAAGAAAGAAACAAAATACATCTTAACAGAAAGGGAAGAAATTAAATTGTGCTTGTTTATTATTGACATGATTTTCTATATAGAAAAATGTAAAGATATCTTCAAAAAAGATTAGACCTTATAAATGATTGCAGTAAAGTTACAGGCTACAAAGATCAATATAAAAATCAGTATCCTTTCTATATACTAATAAGGAGCTACACTGGAGTCACAGTCTGATTGTGAGCTGCTGAAGTATTTCTCCATGTGGGGCCAGTCAAAAAAGGAAATTAAGAAAATAATTTCAGGTATAGTAGCAAAAATAACAAAACAAAACAACAACAATGACAAAAAAAATTAGCTGTGAGTTTATCCAAGAGGATGAAAAAAGCTGTACCTTGGAAAGTATAAAACACTGATGAAAGAAATTGAAGAAGACAAACAAATAGATATGTTGTGCTCATGGATTTAGAGAAACTTTTTAATTTAAAAGTTATGCATTGATTTCTCTGCACGGCAAAATATAATTAGCACAGACTACTTCCAATTTCATGGGTATTATGGCTTAAGAGGAAGAAAATTTTATTTAAGCAGAAAATACGGGTCAATTTAGAGAACAGTGGTAGGTAAACAATAAGGGACATGGCAGACAAGCTATGACTGAGATTTGGGAAACACTGTCACATTCTGTTGCCTTAATCAGGAAATGAAGGAAGAAACATATTTTAACCCCGCCTCTCTTTCTGGTTGATACATTTATCATATATTTGTCAAATGATACAGTATATTTAATGTCTGTTGAGCCTCCTTTATTTTAGAAATTTATTTATGTACTGAAGGTGCAAAGGTAAATAGACATGTCTCCCTTCATTCATCTTTTAGCAAGGACCTCAGAGATACCTGAAATCGACCACATTTATTAATGAAATTTTTAAAAATCTGTGAAAATTTCTGTCCACTAATTGGAACCATATATTTCTAAATTCCATTATAAGTTTGATTTATCTTCTATTCTGTGCCACGTTTTTCTTCACTTTAAAATTACAATTTTGGTGTAAATCAATTCAGCTGGGCTTTTCAGTCACTCAAGGTCAGTTATCAGATCTGATTCAACTGCATTTGTGATATTAGCATTAAAAGCAAGGGTGCCACAGCCCCAGATATCAGGTGAATCTGTGCTCTATAAATAGCGAAGATAATAAGACACTTCAGCTTTCTGCTAGTAAAACTTTATATAGGGTCTCAGTGACTAAAATTATAGGCATTTAGACTGTCAGGAAGGGGAAAAACCTTATTATGGTAAAATAGCACAGAGTTTGCCTCTGTAATAGTTATGAGTTTTTCCTTGCTTAAAATAACATGATTTTTATGAGGTTATAATACCTGCTGGAAATTAAGAGGAGCGCTGCATTTTGCAGCTCATTAAGTGTTGATTATGTAAGTATTTCTGAGTGAAGCATCATTTGAATTTTCCTCAAAAAGCAAAACTGATGGTTCCTCTCTATTGCTTTTGTTATTATTTTCTCAACTGTGTTTGTAATGTGCATAATTACTCTTAGTTATTACCATGAGTGTTCATTTTCATATCTATTAACAATCTTGGATCTGAAAAAAATTTGCAATAGAAGTAATAGAGAAATCTATGTTATGTTAGCTGGAATTAGCACTTATGAATATTTTAGTTGATTATTCTATAGCTAATCTTCATTATTGCCATGTTATTTTCTCTATCATGTCTAAATCTGAATATGTATTAACATGAATTAATTTAGTTTTCAGTGGAGAACACTTTAAGCAATGGCTATAGCTTTGATAGTTCTGTCTCCAGATGGAAAATGATTGAGGAATGATGGGACCTGTGATCACTGCTTCTTGGTCTAAACACCTGTTACTCCCATAAATTTCCCAGAAGAGAATGTTTTCAGGGATGGAGGGAGTGGAGGGAGAAGAGCTAGCATTTCCTTCACAAACGAATGTAGTTTAATTAACCTAGGTATATCAGTTCGGGTCTAATCAGGAGATACTGATTTTGGAGATGAGGCAATAAAATTGATAACCAACACACTCAACATTGGTTTTCATCATTTTAAGAGCTTTGTCCTGCTTCTTATCCTCCTCATCCCATTGTGTTTTAAATATAGCACCTGTTAAAATGGAAATTAGTCTTGTCACTCCTCTTTGCAAAACCTTATAGTGGCTCCGATTCTACTTGGAGAAAAAGTGAAAGTCCTTAAATCTTCCAGGACACATACAGTCTGTGTCCCCCTCCCTGTTTCACTTCTCCAAACTTACCTTCTAGTTTGTTCCTGTTCCTCACATGCCACCCCTGTCACAAGGTCCTGCTGTTCCTCAAACATGCCAGCCAGCCCCATTTCCCACCTTGCCACTTACCGTTCCCTCTCCTTGGAGTTCTTCTGTGAGATATTACATGGTTCCTTTTTTCATTTCCTTTGCCCAACTGTCACCTGCTTAGTGAGGTATTCCTTCGGCATCCATCCCCTCTTACAGTAACTTGCTCTTAACTTTTCAAATCCCCCTTGTTTGAATCTGTCTGTCTGTCTGTCTCTCTCTCTCTCTCTCTTTCTCTCCCCCTCTTCCCTCCACACTTGGAATCCTATATATTCACTATCAGTCCTGCCTGTATAATACTACTACATATTTTACAAGGATATTATAAAGCTATCTGTATCTAGCATGCCCTATAACTGATGGTTTATGAAAAACTGTGTGAACATCAGATACCTACTTTTGTCTAGATTAAATGCAGGCTCCATCCTACATTAAAATCTGAAAGAGTGACTACTTTGTCCCACTCTCAATTACATCCTCTGAAGACTTAAACCTTCTCGTGGCAAGAGCCAAAGAAGGACAAACATAAGAAAAAATATACAAGGCAAATAAAGCATATCTGTTCTATATAGGCTTTGGAATAGACATTACCAAGAGTACTCACAAAGAGGAATTGACTAATAATACTGTAATGTCTTGTTATAACCACAGAAACTGACAGAGAAGTATAAATAACTTCTGACAACATATCGTAAACAACCGTGTTGTCTTTACATACAGGCACACGTAATGTGCCCATCCATACTGTTTTAAGTTTTGCACCATCCTTAGCTATCCATAGGAAATATTTGAGACATCTCAGGCCTTTTCCTCCTTCTATTGCTTCTCCTCTTGTCTATTTCTAAGATCAGGGCTGCTTATTGTGTCATCTTTTAATTCTCCTTCTCCAGCTCATACCTAAGCATTTCTTAGTTGAGCTATTGTAATGACATCCTAGCTGATCTCCCCAAGTCTTTTATGTGATAGTCACTCTTTGCAACTTATTTGTATTCTTATATCAGTTACTGAGCAATTACTATATTTCATAGGGTCAGGTATAGCTCAGCGGCACTGTGCCTGGCTGACAAACACAAGGTCCTGAGTTTGATTCCCGGTACCAAATATCTCTATCTCTATATCATATATTATTTTAGATGGTTTTCCTTTATCATTAACTCTTCCCTTCCCAAAAGATTTTGAGCATAAGAGTGGCAATAAATCATATTTCACATGAAGGACAGAGTTCAAAAAGTTTAAACGACTAACTCGTGGTCTCACAGCTAAACAGTGGCAAAGTTAAGTCACACGAATTTGTGCCACCTCATACACAGCTACCATAAATTTTCCTAAAATGCAGATCCTTGTGCAAAATGGAGCATTGAATCATGATAGTCAAAGATCTTCGTAATCTAACACTACTGTATTTTGAAGTTTTAACTGATATTTAATTATCTGTCATAGTCATGTTCCAAGTTTAACAAATGACTGCCTCCTGCCAATATTCTAGGGATTGCAATGCTCCTATAAATTGGCCTGTGCTTTTGCTTTACCTAGAGTTTCTCCTCCCCTATCAAAAATCCTATAATTTGTCAGGCTCTGGTTAAGCATTACTTCTATCATGAAACTTTCCCTAGTGCCTCTTGGGAAGGATTTGTGACATATTCTTCTATCTTCTTACAGCATTCAACATTATTTCTAATATGATATATCTTCATTTTGGCTTCTAATACAGTTGTTCCCATACTTGTCTCCTCTTTCCAGATGAAAAGTCCCTGTGGCCAAGAACTATGTCTTATTTATCATATTATGCCTCATTTATCACTTAATTTTCATCACGAGACAAAGGGTCTGCCATTTTAAAGTCTCTTGATAAAAGTTTGCAGTGTGATCCAAAATGTAATGAATGTTTAAAATTTTAAAAAAAATTATTACAGTAAAAGATACATTGCCATTAATCCCCCTTGAAGTACTCCTGCTCACTTTGAACATACTTATCCCATCATTCTTACCACTTTCTGAAACAATTTTGGGAGTCCTCTTTTGTGGATGTCTTTAGTGGTACTCTGTGGCTGCTTCAATGTTTGAATCAATTCCCAACATTCACCTTTCATTATCATTTTGCCTCTGGGGAAGGGCCGGAAGTTGCATGGTGCCACTCCGAGTGAGTGGGGTGGCTGGGGACACATTGCAATGACTTCAGAAGCCTGCCTTGCTATTGGATCACACTTGGCAGCAGAACTCACAATATTTTTGATCATACCTCATACAGACATGAAAAAAACTCTTCCAGAACTGCTCCAGAAAGTGGCAGGAACTATGGGATAAGTGCGTTTAAAACAAGGGGTAGTATTTCAAGAGGGAGCAATGGCACTGTGTTGGTTATTGAAATAAATTTTTAAAATTTAAATATTCACTGTCTATTTTTATGTACTTTGTATGTTCAGTGTGGAATAAATGTTAGAGTTTTTTAAGGTTATAGCTCCAATTTATTACATTAATGTCTAATAGTTATAATCAACATATTCAGCAAGGACTATCAAATCAGGGTTAGGAACCTTCTAATCCACAAGATGCTGAGCATTTTGAACTTTGTACAGTAATTCACTCTTAAAATGGGTTCATTTTCAGTGGTTTCATTTACCTGTAGTTACTTTGGTCCCAAAATAGTAAATATAAAATTCCAGAAATAAAAAGTTTATAAGCTTTAAATTGTGTGCTGCTCTGAGGAATGTGGTGAAAACTCACACCATTCTGGATGCGAATCACCTTTGTCCAGTGCATCCACATTGCAAACGCTACCCACCTATTGGTCACCCAATTATCACATCAGTGATATGATATCACCGTGCTTGTGGTCCAGTCACCCTCATTTTACTTGATAATTGCCCCGACTTATCAAAGTAGTGATGCCAGCAATTTGGATATATAAAGAAAAAAGATATAAGGTGCTTTTTTTAAGTAAAAAGGTGAAAGTACAGTAAGATATTAGAGAGAGAGAGGCTATATTCACTTAATTTTTGACAGCATATTGCTATAATTGTTCTATATATTATTCATCATCACTGTTAATTTACTGTGCCTCATTTACTAGTGAAACCTTACTATGTGTATGTATGTATGCATGCATGCGTGTATGTGTGTATAAAGCATAGTACAAATAGGGTTCTCTATGATCCACAGTTGCAAGCACCTAATGGGGCTTTTGGGAATTATTCTGTATGGATAAGGTGGGTTTCTACATTCTGATTATCTGATAGTATGTATTCCTGCACTGTTAGGCTGCCTGGAGGACAGCAAGCAGATGTGAAGCCCAGTGACTGTGATTCAGTAGTTGCTGAGTGAATAAGTGAAGACTGACAAGACCCACACAATGTCTGAAACACTATCTGTGTTGAAAGGATATGCTTTTTTAATCAATACCTAATGTGATCTGGTTTAACCATTTGAGCCAGTGTACAATAAACTGCAGTGCAATTGCTAGAGAGAGGAGTGTATGAATTGTTCTCTAGAGGAAGTGGACAGCTATGGGCCATAAAGGTGATCAGAATGATTCCAGACCCGTGTCTCTTACTGCTGCCCATATTCACGTAACCTGCAACAAATGGACTGGAATTTGGCCAGCGTAGGCACATCTGTGGCTACCGTGAGTGTAAAGATGCATATTACTTTCCATCTGCTATTAATTTCTCATTTCAGAAATATTAAATTCTGAAGGTTAATGTCAGCAAAAAGCAATAGGAGGTTTGATATTTTACAAGAATAGGCACACTGAAGCAGACCCAGCAGAAGCAAATTCCCTTCCTTCCTTCCTTCCTTCCTTCCTTCCCTCCTTCCTTCCTTTCCTCCTTCCTTCCTTTCCTCCTTCCTTCCTTCCCTCCTCCCTTCCCCTTCCTTCCTTCCTTCCTTCCTTCCTTCCTTCCTTCCTTCCTTCC